>NW_026909533.1:0-34735 GCF_033115175.1 Lepus europaeus | reverse complement strand
GTGCCACCTTGTGCGTAGAAGCCCTGCACACAGGCAAGAAGCCCCCCAGGCCCGCGGGCGCGCCCGACCCTGGAGCCCCCTGGCTGGCTGCAGCCACAGTGAACGGGGGTTCTGAGTTGACAGCCCCCATTCCCGAAGCATCCACGGGCAGTTCCCCGAAGGGCTGACACCGGCTGCGCCTCAGCAGCCAGACAACCTCCCTCCCTCTGGTCGGGCACTGCAAGCCACACAGCCACTTGTGTCCCCTGTGTCCCTGGAGGCCGCAGCGCGTTTTGGGTTTTGGCGCGGACGGGGCCCCTCTCGGCTTCCGTAGTCCATTTGCCCCCGGAGCCTGCCAGACCCCTGGCCCCAGGGGCGGGCCCTGCTGAGTCCCCGAGCGCCTCCTGGGTTCCCTGCCACCACCCTTGGGCCGGGATGAGGTGCCACCTTGTGCGTAGAAGCCCTGCACACAGGCAAGAAGCCCCCCAGGCCCGCGGGCGCGCCCGACCCTGGAGCCCCCTGGCAGGCTGCAGCCACAGGGAACGGGGGTTCTGAGTTGGCAGCCCCCCATTCCCGAAGCATCCACGGGCAGTTCCCCGAAGGGCTGACACCGGCTGCGCCTCAGCAGCCAGACAACCTCCCTCCCTCTGCTCGGGCACTGCAAGCCACACAGCCACTTGTGTCCCCTGTGTCCCTGGAGGCCGCAGCGCGTTTTGGGTTTTGGCGCGGACGGGCCCCTCTCGGCTTCCGTAGTCCATTTGCTCCCGGAGCCTGCCAGACCCCTGGCCCCAGGGGCGGGCCCTGCTGAGTCCCCGAGCGCCTCCTGGGTTCCTGCCACCACCCTTGGGCCGGGATGAGGTGCCACCTTGTGCGTAGAAGCCCTGCACACAGGCAAGAAGCCCCCCCAGGCCCCGCGGGCGCGCCCGACCCTGGAGCCCCCTGGCTGGCTGCAGCCCACAGGGAACGGGGGTTCTGAGTTGGCAGCCCCCATTCCCGAAGCATCCACGGGCAGTTCCCCGAAGGGCTGACACCGGCTGCGCCTCAGCAGCCAGACAACCTCCCTCCCTCTGGTCGGGCACTGCAAGCCACACAGCCACTTGTGTCCCCTGTGTCCCTGGAGGCCGCAGCGCGTTTTGGGTTTTGGCGCGGACGGGCCCCTCTCGGCTTCCGTAGTCCATTTGCCCCAGAGCCTGCCAGACCCCTGGCCCCAGGGGCGGGCCCTGCTGAGTTCCCGAGCGCCTCCTGGGTTCCTGCCACCACCCTTGGGCCGGGATGAGGTGCCACCTTGTGCGTAGAAGCCCTGCACACAGGCAAGAAGCCCCCCAGGCCCGCGGGCGCGCCCGACCCTGGAGCCCCCTGGCTGGCTGCAGCCACAGTGAACGGGGGTTCTGAGTTGACAGCCCCCATTCCCGAAGCATCCACGGGCAGTTCCCCGAAGGGCTGACACCGGCTGCGCCTCAGCAGCCAGACAACCTCCCTCCCTCTGGTCGGGCACTGCAAGCCACACAGCCACTTGTGTCCCCTGTGTCCCTGGAGGCCGCAGCGCGTTTTGGGTTTTGGCGCGGACGGGCCCCCTCTCGGCTTCCGTAGTCCATTTGCCCCCGGAGCCTGCCAGACCCCTGGCCCCAGGGGCGGGCCCTGCTGAGTCCCCGAGCGCCTCCTGGGTTCCTGCCACCACCCTTGGGCCGGGATGAGGTGCCACCTTGTGCGTAAGAAGCCCTGCACACAGGCAAGAAGCCCCCCCTGGCCCGCGGGCGCGCCCGACCCTGGAGCCCCATGGCAGGCTGCAGCCACAGGGAACGGGGGTTCTGAGTTGGCAGCCCCCATTCCCGAAGCATCCACGGGCAGTTCCCCGAAGGGCTGACACCGGCTGCGCCTCAGCAGCCAGACAACCTCCCTCCCTCTGGTCGGGCACTGCAAGCCACACAGCCACTTGTGTCCCCTGTGTCCCTGGAGGCCGCAGCGCGTTTTGGGTTTTGGCGCGGACGGGCCCCTCTCGGCTTCCGTAGTCCATTTGCCCCCGGAGCCTGCCAGACCCCCTGGCCACAGGGGCGGGCCCTGCTGAGTCCCCGAGCGCCTCCTGGGTTCCCTGCCACCACCCTTGGGCCGGGATGAGGTGCCACCTTGTGCGTAGAAGCCCTGCACACAGGCAAGAAGCCCCCCAGGCCCGCGGGCGCGCCCGACCCTGGAGCCCCCTGGCTGGCTGCAGCCACAGGGAACGGGATGTCTGAGTGGGCAGCCCCCACTGCCCAAGCCTCCGCTGCCAGTTCCCCGAAGGGCTGGTGGCGGCTTGCGCCTCAGAAGCCTGCCTCCGTCCCTCCCTCCCTGCCTCCCTCTGGTCGGGCACTGCAAGCCACACAGCCACTTGTGTCCCCTGTGTCCCTGGAGGCCGCAGCGCGTTTTGGGTTTTGGCGCGGACGGGCCCCTCTCGGCTTCCGTAGTCCATTTGCCCCGGAGCCTGCCAGACCCCTGGCCCCAGGGGCGGGCCCTGCTGAGTCCCCGAGCGCCTCCTGGGTTCCTGCCACCACCCTTGGGCCGGGATGAGGTGCCACCTTGTGCGTAGAAGCCCTGCACACAGGCAAGAAGCCCCCCAGGCCCCGCGGGCGCGCCCGACCCCTGGAGCCCCCTGGCTGGCTGCAGCCACAGGGAACGGGGGGTTCTGAGTTGGCAGCCCCCATTCCCGAAGCATCCACGGGCAGTTCCCCGAAGGGCTGACACCGGCTGCGCCTCAGCAGCCAGACAACCTCCCTCCCTCTGGTCGGGCACTGCAAGCCACACAGCCACTTGTGTCCCCTGTGTCCCTGGAGGCCGCAGCGCGTTTTGGGTTTTGGCGCGGACGGGCCCCTCCTCGGCTTCCGTAGTCCATTTGCCCCCGGAGCCTGCCAGACCCCTGGCCACAGGGGCGGGCCCCTGCTGAGTCCCCGAGCGCCTCCTGGGTTCCTGCCACCACCCTTGGGCCGGGATAGGGTGCCACCTTGTGCGTAGAAGCCCTGCACACAGGCAAGAAGCCCCCCAGGCCTGCGGGCGCGCCCGACCCTGGAGCCCCCTGGCTGGCTGCAGCCACAGGGAACGGGGGTTCTGAGTTGGCAGTCCCCATTCCCGAAGCATCCACGGGCAGTTCCCCGAAGGGCTGACACCGGCTGCGCCTCAGCAGCCAGACAACCATCCTCCCTCTGGTCGGGCACTGCAAGCCACACAGCCACTTGTGTCCCCTGTGTCCCTGGAGGCCGCAGCGCGTTTTGGGTTTTGGCGCGGACGGGCCCCTCTCGGCTTCCGTAGTCGATTTGCCCCCGGAGCCTGCCAGACCCCTGGCCCCAGGGGCGGGCCCCTGCTGAGTCCCCGAGCGCCTCCTGGGTTCCTGCCACCACCCTTGGGCCGGGATGAGGTGCCACCTTGTGCGTAGAAGCCCTGCACACAAGCAAGAAGCCCCCCAGGCCCGCGGGCGCGCCCGACCCTGGAGCCCCCTGGCTGGCTGCAGCCACAGGGAACGGGGGTTCTGAGTTGGCAGCCCCCATTCCCGAAGCATCCACGGGCTGTTCCCCGAAGGGCTGACACCGGCTGCGCCTCAGCAGCCAGACAACCTCCCTCCCTCTGGTCGGGCACTGCAAGCCACACAGCCACTTGTGTCCCCTGTGTCCCTGGAGGGCCGCAGCGCGTTTTGGGTTTTGGCGCGGACGGGCCCCTCTCGGATTCCGTAGTCGATTTGCCCCGGAGCCTGCCAGACCCCTGGCCCCAGGGGCGGGCCCTGCTGAGTCCCCGAGCGCCTCATGGGTTCCTGCCCCCACCCTTGGGCCGGGATGAGGTGCCACCTTGTGCGTAGAAGCCCTGCACACAGGCAAGAAGCCCCCCAGGCCCGCGGGCGCGCCCGACCCTGGAGCCCCCTGGCTGGCTGCAGCCACAGGGAACGGGGGGTTCTGAGTTGGCAGCCCCCCCATTCCCGAAGCATCCACGGGCAGTTCCCCGAAGGGCTGACACCGGCTGCGCCTCAGCAGCCAGACAACCTCCCTCCCTCTGGTCGGGCACTGCAAGCCACACAGCCACTTGTGTCCCCTGTGTCCCTGGAGGCCGCAGCGCGTTTTGGGTTTTTGGCGCGGACGGGCCCCTCTCGGCTTCCGTAGTCCATTTGCCCCCGGAGCCTGCCAGACCCCTGGCCCCAGGGGCGGGCCCTGCTGAGTCCCCGAGCGCCTCCTGGGTTCCTGCCACCACCCTTGGGCCGGGATGAGGTGCCACCTTGTGCGTAGAAGCCCTGCACACAGGCAAGAAGCCCCCCAGGCCCACGGGCGCGCCCGACCCTGGAGCCCCCTGGCTGGCTGCAGCCACAGGGAACGGGGGTTCTGAGTTGGCAGCCCCCATTCCCGAAGCATCCACGGGCAGTTCCCCGAAGGGCTGACACCGGCTGCGCCTCAGCAGCCAGACAACCTCCCCTCCCTCTGGTCGGGCACTGCAAGCCACACAGCCACTTGTGTCCCCTGTGTCCCTGGAGGCCGCAGCGCGTTTTGGGTTTTGGCGCGGACGGGGCCCCTCTCGGCTTCCGTAGTCCATTTGCCCCCGGAGCCTGCCAGACCCCTGGCCCCAGGGGCGGGCCCTGCTGAGTCCCCGAGCGCCTCCTGGGTTCCTGCCACCACCCTTGGGCCGGGATGAGGTGCCACCTTGTGCGTAGAAGCCCTGCACACAGGCAAGAAGCCCCCCAGGCCCGCGGGCGCGCCCGACCCTGGAGCCCCCTGGCTGGCTGCAGCCACAGGGAACGGGGGTTCTGAGTTGGCAGCCCCCATTCCCGAAGCATCCACGGGCAGTTCCCCGAAGGGCTGACACCGGCTGCGCCTCAGCAGCCAGACAACCTCCCTCCCTCTGGTCGGGCACTGCAAGCCACACAGCCACTTGTGTCCCCTGTGTCCCTGGAGGCCGCAGCGCGTTTTGGGTTTTGGCGCGGACGGGCCCCTCTCGGCTTCCGTAGTCCATTTGCCCCCGGAGCCTGCCAGACCCCTGGCCACAGGGGCGGGCCCTGCTGAGTCCCCGAGCGCCTCCTGGGTTCCTGCCACCACCCTTGGGCCGGGATGAGGTGCCACCTTGTGCGTAGAAGCCCTGCACACAGGCAAGAAGCCCCCCAGGCCTGCGGGCGCGCCCGACCCTGGAGCCCCCCTGGCTGGCTGCAGCCACAGGGAACGGGGGTTCTGAGTTGGCAGCCCCCATTCCCGAAGCATCCACGGGCAGTTCCCCGAAGGGCTGACACCGGCTGCGCCTCAGCAGCCAGACAACCATCCTCCCTCTGGTCGGGCACTGCAAGCCACACAGCCACTTGTGTCCCCTGTGTCCCTGGAGGCCGCAGCGCGTTTTGGGTTTTGGCGCGGACGGGCCCCTCTCGGCTTCCGTAGTCCATTTGCCCCCGGAGCCTGCCAGACCCCTGGCCCCAGGGGCGGGCCCTGCTGAGTCCCCGAGCGCCTCCTGGGTTCCTGCCACCACCCTTGGGCCGGGATGAGGTGCCACCTTGTGCGTAGAAGCCCTGCACACAGGCAAGAAGCCCCCCAGGCCCGCGGGCGCGCCCGACCCCTGGAGCCCCCTGGCTGGCTGCAGCCACAGGGAACGGGGGTTCTGAGTTGGCAGCCCCCATTCCCGAAGCATCCACGGGCAGTTCCCCGAAGGGCTGACACCGGCTGCGCCTCAGCAGCCAGACAACCTCCCTCCCTCTGGTCGGGCACTGCAAGCCACACAGCCACTTGTGTCCCCTGTGTCCCTGGAGGCCGCAGCGCGTTTTGGGTTTTGGCGCGGACGGGCCCCTCTCGGCTTCCGTAGTCCATTTGCCCCCGGAGCCTGCCAGACCCCTGGCCCCAGGGGCGGGCCCTGCTGAGTCCCCGAGCGCCTCATGGGTTCCTGCCACCACCCTTGGGCCGGGATGAGGTGCCACCTTGTGCGTAGAAGCCCTGCACACAGGCAAGAAGCCCCCCAGGCCCGCGGGCGCGCCCGACCCTGGAGCCCCCTGGCTGGCTGCAGCCACAGGGAACGGGGGTTCTGAGTTGGCAGCCCCCATTCCCGAAGCATCCACGGGCAGTTCCCCGAAGGGCTGACACCGGCTGCGCCTCAGCAGCCAGACAACCTCCCTCCCTCTGGTCGGGCACTGCAAGCCACACAGCCACTTGTGTCCCCTGTGTCCCTGGAGGCCGCAGCGCGTTTTGGGTTTTGGCGCGGGCGGGCCCCTCTCGGCTTCCGTAGTCCATTTGCCCCGGAGCCTGCCAGACCCGTGGCCCCAGGGGCGGGCCCTGCTGAGTCCCCGAGCGCCTCCTGGGTTCCTGCCACCACCCTTGGGCCGGGATGAGGTGCCACCTTGTGCGTAGAAGCCCTGCACACAGGCAAGAAGCCCCCCAGGCCCGCGGGCGCGCCCGACCCTGGAGCAGCCTGGCTGGCTGCAGCCACAGGGAACGGGATGTCTGAGTGGGCAGCCCCCACTGCCCAAGCCTCCGCTGCCAGTTCCCCGAAGGGCTGGTGGCGGCTGCGCCTCAGAAGCCTGCCTCCGTCCCTCCCTCCCTGCCTCCCTCTGGTCGGGCACTGCAAGCCACACAGCCACTTGTGTCCCCTGTGTCCCTGGAGGCCGCAGCGCGTTTTGGGTTTTGGCGCGGACGGGCCCCTCTCGGCTTCCGTAGTCCATTTGCCCCGGAGCCTGCCAGACCCCCTGGCCCCAGGGGCGGGCCCTGCTGAGTCCCCGAGCGCCTCCTGGGTTCCTGCCACCACCCCTTGGGCCGGGATGAGGTGCCACCTTGTGCGTAGAAGCCCTGCACACAGGCAAGAAGCCCCCCAGGCCTGCGGGCGCGCCCGACCCTGGAGCCCCCTGGCTGGCTGCAGCCACAGGGAACGGGGGTTCTGAGTTGGCAGCCCCCATTCCCGAAGCATCCACGGGCAGTTCCCCGAAGGGCTGACACCGGCTGCGCCTCAGCAGCCAGACAACCTCCCTCCCTCTGGTCGGGCACTGCAAGCCACACAGCCACTTGTGTCCCCTGTGTCCCTGGAGGCCGCAGCGCATTTTGGGTTTTGGCGCGGACGGGCCCCTCTCGGCTTCCGTAGTCCATTTGCCCCCGGAGCCTGCCAGACCCCTGGCCACAGGGGCGGGCCCTGCTGAGTCCCCGAGCGCCTCCTGGGTTCCTGCCACCACCCTTGGGCCGGGATAGGGTGCCACCTTGTGCGTAGAAGCCCTGCACACAGGCAAGAAGCCCCCCAGGCCTGCGGGCGCGCCCGACCCTGGAGCCCCCTGGCTGGCTGCAGCCACAGGGAACGGGGGTTCTGAGTTGGCAGTCCCCATTCCCGAAGCATCCACGGGCAGTTCCCCGAAGGGCTGACACCGGCTGCGCCTCAGCAGCCAGACAACCTCCCTCCCTCTGGTCGGGCACTGCAAGCCACACAGCCACTTGTGTCCCCTGTGTCCCTGGAGGCCGCAGCGCATTTTGGGTTTTGGCGCGGACGGGCCCCTCTCGGCTTCCGTAGTCCATTTGCCCCCGGAGCCTGCCAGACCCCTGGCCACAGGGGCGGGCCCTGCTGAGTCCCCGAGCGCCTCCTGGGTTCCTGCCACCACCCTTGGGCCGGGATAGGGTGCCACCTTGTGCGTAGAAGCCCTGCACACAGGCAAGAAGCCCCCCAGGCCTGCGGGCGCGCCCGACCCTGGAGCCCCCTGGCTGGCTGCAGCCACAGGGAACGGGGGTTCTGAGTTGGCAGTCCCCATTCCCGAAGCATCCACGGGCAGTTCCCCGAAGGGCTGACACCGGCTGCGCCTCAGCAGCCAGACAACCATCCTCCCTCTGGTCGGGCACTGCAAGCCACACAGCCACTTGTGTCCCCTGTGTCCCTGGAGGCCGCAGCGCGTTTTGGGTTTTGGCGCGGACGGGCCCCTCTCGGCTTCCGTAGTCGATTTGCCCCGTAGCCTGCCAGACCCCTGGCCCCAGGGGCGGGCCCTGCTGAGTCCCCGAGCGCCTCCTGGGTTCCTGCCACCACCCTTGGGCCGGGATGAGGTGCCACCTTGTGCGTAGAAGCCCTGCACACAAGCAAGAAGCCCCCCAGGCCCGCGGGCGCGCCCGACCCTGGAGCCCCCTGGCTGGCTGCAGCCACAGGGAACGGGGGTTCTGAGTTGGCAGCCCCCATTCCCGAAGCATCCACGGGCTGTTCCCCGAAGGGCTGACACCGGCTGCGCCTCAGCAGCCAGACAACCTCCCTCCCTCTGGTCGGGCACTGCAAGCCACACAGCCACTTGTGTCCCCTGTGTCCCTGGAGGCCGCAGCGCGTTTTGGGTTTTGGCGCGGACGGGCCCCTCTCGGATTCCGTAGTCGATTTGCCCCGGAGCCTGCCAGACCCCTGGCCCCAGGGGCGGGCCCTGCTGAGTCCCCGAGCGCCTCATGGGTTCCTGCCCCCACCCTTGGGCCGGGATGAGGTGCCACCTTGTGCGTAGAAGCCCTGCACACAGGCAAGAAGCCCCCCAGGCCCGCGGGCGCGCCCGACCCTGGAGCCCCCTGGCTGGCTGCAGCCACAGGGAACGGGGGTTCTGAGTTGGCAGCCCCCATTCCCGAAGCATCCACGGGCAGTTCCCCGAAGGGCTGACACCGGCTGCGCCTCAGCAGCCAGACAACCTCCCTCCCTCTGGTCGGGCACTGCAAGCCACACAGCCACTTGTGTCCCCTGTGTCCCTGGAGGCCGCAGCGCGTTTTGGGTTTTGGCGCGGACGGGCCCCTCTCGGCTTCCGTAGTCCATTTGCCCCCGGAGCCTGCCTGACCCCTGGCCCCAGGGGCGGGCCCTGCTGAGTCCCCGAGCGCCTCCTGGGTTCCTGCCACCACCCTTGGGCCGGGATGAGGTGCCACCTTGTGCGTAGAAGCCCTGCACACAGGCAAGAAGCCCCCCAGGCCCGCGGGCGCGCCCGACCCTGGAGCCCCCTGGCTGGCTGCAGCCACAGGGAACGGGGGTTCTGAGTTGGCAGCCCCCATTCCCGAAGCATCCACGGGCAGTTCCCCGAAGGGCTGACACCGGCTGCGCCTCAGCAGCCAGACAACCTCCCTCCCTCTGGTCGGGCACTGCAAGCCACACAGCCACTTGTGTCCCCTGTGTCCCTGGAGGCCGCAGCGCGTTTTGGGTTTTGGCGCGGACGGGCCCCTCTCGGCTTCCGTAGTCCATTTGCCCCCGGAGCCTGCCAGACCCCTGGCCACAGGGGCGGGCCCTGCTGAGTCCCCGAGCGCCTCCTGGGTTCCTGCCACCACCCTTGGGCCGGGATGAGGTGCCACCTTGTGCGTAGAAGCCCTGCACACAGGCAAGAAGCCCCCCAGGCCTGCGGGCGCGCCCGACCCTGGAGCCCCCTGGCTGGCTGCAGCCACAGGGAACGGGGGTTCTGAGTTGGCAGCCCCCATTCCCGAAGCATCCACGGGCAGTTCCCCGAAGGGCTGACACCGGCTGCGCCTCAGCAGCCAGACAACCATCCTCCCTCTGGTCGGGCACTGCAAGCCACACAGCCACTTGTGTCCCCTGTGTCCCTGGAGGCCGCAGCGCGTTTTGGGTTTTGGCGCGGACGGGCCCCTCTCGGCTTCCGTAGTCCATTTGCCCCCGGAGCCTGCCAGACCCCTGGCCCCAGGGGCGGGCCCTGCTGAGTCCCCGAGCGCCTCCTGGGTTCCTGCCACCACCCTTGGGCCGGGATGAGGTGCCACCTTGTGCGTAGAAGCCCTGCACACAGGCAAGAAGCCCCCCAGGCCCGCGAGGCGCGCCCGACCCTGGAGCCCCCTGGCTGGCTGCAGCCACAGGGAACGGGGGTTCTGAGTTGGCAGCCCCCATTCCCGAAGCATCCACGGGCAGTTCCCCGAAGGGCTGACACCGGCTGCGCCTCAGCAGCCAGACAACCTCCCTCCCTCTGGTCGGGCACTGCAAGCCACACAGCCACTTGTGTCCCCTGTGTCCCTGGAGGCCGCAGCGCGTTTTGGGTTTTGGCGCGGACGGGCCCCTCTCGGCTTCCGTAGTCCATTTGCCCCCGGAGCCTGCCAGACCCCTGGCCCCAGGGGCGGGCCCTGCTGAGTCCCCGAGCGCCTCATGGGTTCCTGCCACCACCCTTGGGCCGGGATGAGGTGCCACCTTGTGCGTAGAAGCCCTGCACACAGGCAAGAAGCCCCCCAGGCCCGCGGGCGCGCCCGACCCTGGAGCCCCCTGGCTGGCTGCAGCCACAGGGAACGGGGGTTCTGAGTTGGCAGCCCCCATTCCCAAGCATCCACGGGCAGTTCCCCGAAGGGCTGACACCGGCTGCGCCTCAGCAGCCAGACAACCTCCCTCCCTCTGGTCGGGCACTGCAAGCCACACAGCCACTTGTGTCCCCTGTGTCCCTGGAGGCCGCAGCGCGTTTTGGGTTTTGGCGCGGGCGGGCCCCTCTCGGCTTCCGTAGTCCATTTGCCCCGGAGCCTGCCAGACCCGTGGCCCCAGGGGCGGGCCCTGCTGAGTCCCCGAGCGCCTCCTGGGTTCCTGCCACCACCCTTGGGCCGGGATGAGGTGCCACCTTGTGCGTAGAAGCCCTGCACACAGGCAAGAAGCCCCCCAGGCCCGCGGGCGCGCCCGACCCTGGAGCCCCCTGGCTGGCTGCAGCCACAGGGAACGGGATGTCTGAGTGGGCAGCCCCCACTGCCCAAGCCTCCGCTGCCAGTTCCCCGAAGGGCTGGTGGCGGCTGCGCCTCAGAAGCCTGCCTCCGTCCCTCCCTCCCTGCCTCCCTCTGGTCGGGCACTGCAAGCCACACAGCCACTTGTGTCCCCTGTGTCCCTGGAGGCCGCAGCGCGTTTTGGGTTTTGGCGCGGACGGGCCCCTCTCGGCTTCCGTAGTCCATTTGCCCCGGAGCCTGCCAGACCCCTGGCCCCAGGGGCGGGCCCTGCTGAGTCCCCGAGCGCCTCCTGGGTTCCTGCCACCACCCTTGGGCCGGGATGAGGTGCCACCTTGTGCGTAGAAGCCCTGCACACAGGCAAGAAGCCCCCCAGGCCCGCGGGCGCGCCCGACCCTGGAGCCCCCTGGCTGGCTGCAGCCACAGGGAACGGGGGTTCTGAGTTGGCAGCCCCCATTCCCGAAGCATCCACGGGCAGTTCCCCGAAGGGCTGACACCGGCTGCGCCTCAGCAGCCAGACAACCTCCCTCCCTCTGGTCGGGCACTGCAAGCCACACAGCCACTTGTGTCCCCTGTGTCCCTGGAGGCCGCAGCGCATTTTGGGTTTTGGCGCGGACGGGCCCCTCTCGGCTTCCGTAGTCCATTTGCCCCCGGAGCCTGCCAGACCCCTGGCCACAGGGGCGGGCCCTGCTGAGTCCCCGAGCGCCTCCTGGGTTCCTGCCACCACCCTTGGGCCGGGATAGGGTGCCACCTTGTGCGTAGAAGCCCTGCACACAGGCAAGAAGCCCCCCAGGCCTGCGGGCGCGCCCGACCCTGGAGCCCCCTGGCTGGCTGCAGCCACAGGGAACGGGGGTTCTGAGTTGGCAGTCCCCATTCCCGAAGCATCCACGGGCAGTTCCCCGAAGGGCTGACACCGGCTGCGCCTCAGCAGCCAGACAACCATCCTCCCTCTGGTCGGGCACTGCAAGCCACACAGCCACTTGTGTCCCCTGTGTCCCTGGAGGCCGCAGCGCGTTTTGGGTTTTGGCGCGGACGGGCCCCTCTCGGCTTCCGTAGTCGATTTGCCCCGGAGCCTGCCAGACCCCTGGCCCCAGGGGCGGGCCCTGCTGAGTCCCCGAGCGCCTCCTGGGTTCCTGCCACCACCCTTGGGCCGGGATGAGGTGCCACCTTGTGCGTAGAAGCCCTGCACACAAGCAAGAAGCCCCCCAGGCCCGCGGGCGCGCCCGACCCTGGAGCCCCCTGGCTGGCTGCAGCCACAGGGAACGGGGGTTCTGAGTTGGCAGCCCCCATTCCCGAAGCATCCACGGGCTGTTCCCCGAAGGGCTGACACCGGCTGCGCCTCAGCAGCCAGACAACCTCCCTCCCTCTGGTCGGGCACTGCAAGCCACACAGCCACTTGTGTCCCCTGTGTCCCTGGAGGCCGCAGCGCGTTTTGGGTTTTGGCGCGGACGGGCCCCTCTCGGATTCCGTAGTCGATTTGCCCCGGAGCCTGCCAGACCCCTGGCCCCAGGGGCGGGCCCTGCTGAGTCCCCGAGCGCCTCATGGGTTCCTGCCCCCACCCTTGGGCCGGGATGAGGTGCCACCTTGTGCGTAGAAGCCCTGCACACAGGCAAGAAGCCCCCCAGGCCCGCGGGCGCGCCCGACCCTGGAGCCCCCTGGCTGGCTGCAGCCACAGGGAACGGGGGTTCTGAGTTGGCAGCCCCCATTCCCGAAGCATCCACGGGCAGTTCCCCGAAGGGCTGACACCGGCTGCGCCTCAGCAGCCAGACAACCTCCCTCCCTCTGGTCGGGCACTGCAAGCCACACAGCCACTTGTGTCCCCTGTGTCCCTGGAGGCCGCAGCGCGTTTTGGGTTTTGGCGCGGACGGGCCCCTCTCGGCTTCCGTAGTCCATTTGCCCCCGGAGCCTGCCAGACCCCTGGCCCCAGGGGCGGGCCCTGCTGAGTCCCCGAGCGCCTCCTGGGTTCCTGCCACCACCCTTGGGCCGGGATGAGGTGCCACCTTGTGCGTAGAAGCCCTGCACACAGGCAAGAAGCCCCCCAGGCCCACGGGCGCGCCCGACCCTGGAGCCCCCTGGCTGGCTGCAGCCACAGGGAACGGGGGTTCTGAGTTGGCAGCCCCCATTCCCGAAGCATCCACGGGCAGTTCCCCGAAGGGCTGACACCGGCTGCGCCTCAGCAGCCAGACAACCTCCCTCCCTCTGGTCGGGCACTGCAAGCCACACAGCCACTTGTGTCCCCTGTGTCCCTGGAGGCCGCAGCGCGTTTTGGGTTTTGGCGCGGACGGGCCCCTCTCGGCTTCCGTAGTCCATTTGCCCCCGGAGCCTGCCAGACCCCTGGCCCCAGGGGCGGGCCCTGCTGAGTCCCCGAGCGCCTCCTGGGTTCCTGCCACCACCCTTGGGCCGGGATGAGGTGCCACCTTGTGCGTAGAAGCCCTGCACACAGGCAAGAAGCCCCCCAGGCCCGCGGGCGCGCCCGACCCTGGAGCCCCCTGGCTGGCTGCAGCCACAGGGAACGGGGGTTCTGAGTTGGCAGCCCCCATTCCCGAAGCATCCACGGGCAGTTCCCCGAAGGGCTGACACCGGCTGCGCCTCAGCAGCCAGACAACCTCCCTCCCTCTGGTCGGGCACTGCAAGCCACACAGCCACTTGTGTCCCCTGTGTCCCTGGAGGCCGCAGCGCGTTTTGGGTTTTGGCGCGGACGGGCCCCTCTCGGCTTCCGTAGTCCATTTGCCCCCGGAGCCTGCCAGACCCCTGGCCACAGGGGCGGGCCCTGCTGAGTCCCCGAGCGCCTCCTGGGTTCCTGCCACCACCCTTGGGCCGGGATGAGGTGCCACCTTGTGCGTAGAAGCCCTGCACACAGGCAAGAAGCCCCCCAGGCCTGCGGGCGCGCCCGACCCTGGAGCCCCCTGGCTGGCTGCAGCCACAGGGAACGGGGGTTCTGAGTTGGCAGCCCCCATTCCCGAAGCATCCACGGGCAGTTCCCCGAAGGGCTGACACCGGCTGCGCCTCAGCAGCCAGACAACCATCCTCCCTCTGGTCGGGCACTGCAAGCCACACAGCCACTTGTGTCCCCTGTGTCCCTGGAGGCCGCAGCGCGTTTTGGGTTTTGGCGCGGACGGGCCCCTCTCGGCTTCCGTAGTCCATTTGCCCCCGGAGCCTGCCAGACCCCTGGCCCCAGGGGCGGGCCCTGCTGAGTCCCCGAGCGCCTCCTGGGTTCCTGCCACCACCCTTGGGCCGGGATGAGGTGCCACCTTGTGCGTAGAAGCCCTGCACACAGGCAAGAAGCCCCCCAGGCCCGCGGGCGCGCCCGACCCTGGAGCCCCCTGGCTGGCTGCAGCCACAGGGAACGGGGGTTCTGAGTTGGCAGCCCCCATTCCCGAAGCATCCACGGGCAGTTCCCCGAAGGGCTGACACCGGCTGCGCCTCTGCAGCCAGACAACCTCCCTCCCTCTGGTCGGGCACTGCAAGCCACACAGCCACTTGTGTCCCCTGTGTCCCTGGAGGCCGCAGCGCGTTTTGGGTTTTGGCGCGGACGGGCCCCTCTCGGCTTCCGTAGTCCATTTGCCCCCGGAGCCTGCCAGACCCCTGGCCCCAGGGGCGGGCCCTGCTGAGTCCCCGAGCGCCTCCTGGGTTCCTGCCACCACCCTTGGGCCGGGATGAGGTGCCACCTTGTGCGTAGAAGCCCTGCACACAGGCAAGAAGCCCCCCAGGCCCGCGGGCGCGCCCGACCCTGGAGCCCCCTGGCTGGCTGCAGCCACAGGGAACGGGGGTTCTGAGTTGGCAGCCCCCATTCCCGAAGCATCCACGGGCAGTTCCCCGAAGGGCTGACACCGGCTGCGCCTCAGCAGCCAGACAACCTCCCTCCCTCTGGTCGGGCACTGCAAGCCACACAGCCACTTGTGTCCCCTGTGTCCCTGGAGGCCGCAGCGCATTTTGGGTTTTGGCGCGGACGGGCCCCTCTCGGCTTCCGTAGTCCATTTGCCCCCGGAGCCTGCCAGACCCCTGGCCCCAGGGGCGGGCCCTGCTGAGTCCCCGAGCGCCTCCTGGGTTCCTGCCACCACCCTTGGGCCGGGATGAGGTGCCACCTTGTGCGTAGAAGCCCTGCACACAGGCAAGAAGCCCCCCAGGCCCGCGGGCGCGCCCGACCCTGGAGCCCCCTGGCTGGCTGCAGCCACAGGAAACGGGGGTTCTGAGTTGGCAGCCCCCATTCCCGAAGCATCCACGGGCAGTTCCCCGAAGGGCTGACACCGGCTGCGCCTCAGCAGCCAGACAACCATCCTCCCTCTGGTCGGGCACTGCAAGCCACACAGCCACTTGTGTCCCCTGTGTCCCTGGAGGCCGCAGCGCGTTTTGGGTTTTGGCGCGGACGGGCCCCTCTCGGCTTCCGTAGTCGATTTGCCCCGGAGCCTGCCAGACCCCTGGCCCCAGGGGCGGGCCCTGCTGAGTCCCCGAGCGCCTCATGGGTTCCTGCCACCACCCTTGGGCCGGGATGAGGTGCCACCTTGTGCGTAGAAGCCCTGCACACAGGCAAGAAGCCCCCCAGGCCCGCGGGCGCGCCCGACCCTGGAGCCCCCTGGCTGGCTGCAGCCACAGGGAACGGGATGTCTGAGTGGGCAGCCCCCACTGCCCAAGCCTCCACTGCCAGTTCCCCGAAGGGCTGGTGGCGGCTGCGCCTCAGCAGCCAGCCTCCCTCCCTCCCTCCCTGCCTCCCTCTGGTCGGGCACTGCAAGCCACACAGCCACTTGTGTCCCCTGTGTCCCTGGAGGCCGCAGCGCGTTTTGGGTTTTGGCGCGGACGGGCCCCTCTCGGCTTCCGTAGTCCATTTGCCCCCGGAGCCTGCCAGACCCCTGGCCCCAGGGGCGGGCCCTGCTGAGTCCCCGAGCGCCTCCTGGGTTCCTGCCACCACCCTTGGGCCGGGATGAGGTGCCACCTTGTGCGTAGAAGCCCTGCACACAGGCAAGAAGCCCCCCAGGCCCGCGGGCGCGCCCGACCCTGGAGCCCCCTGGCTGGCTGCAGCCACAGGGAACGGGGGTTCTGAGTTGGCAGCCCCCATTCCCGAAGCATCCACGGGCAGTTCCCCGAAGGGCTGACACCGGCTGCGCCTCAGCAGCCAGACAACCTCCCTCCCTCTGGTCGGGCACTGCAAGCCACACAGCCACTTGTGTCCCCTGTGTCCCTGGAGGCCGCAGCGCGTTTTGGGTTTTGGCGCGGACGGGCCCCTCTCGGCTTCCGTAGTCCATTTGCCCCCGGAGCCTGCCAGACCCCTGGCCCCAGGGGCGGGCCCTGCTGAGTCCCCGAGCGCCTCCTGGGTTCCTGCCACCACCCTTGGGCCGGGATGAGGTGCCACCTTGTGCGTAGAAGCCCTGCACACAGGCAAGAAGCCCCCCAGGCCCGTGGGCGCGCCCGACCCTGGAGCCCCCTGGCTGGCTGCAGCCACAGGGAACGGGGGTTCTGAGTTGGCAGCCCCCATTCCCGAAGCATCCACGGGCAGTTCCCCGAAGGGCTGACACCGGCTGCGCCTCAGCAGCCAGACAACCTCCCTCCCTCTGGTCGGGAACTGCAAGCCACACAGCCACTTGTGTCCCCTGTGTCCCTGGAGGCCGCAGCGCGTTTTGGGTTTTGGCGCTGACGGGCCCCTGTCGGCTTCCGTAGTCCATTTGCCCCCGGAGCCTGCCAGACCCCTGGCCCCAGGGGCGGGCCCTGCTGAGTCCCCGAGCGCCTCCTGGGTTCCTGCCCCCACCCTTGGGCCGGGATGAGGTGCCACCTTGTGCGTAGAAGCCCTGCACACAGGCAAGAAGCCCCCCAGGCCCGCGGGCGCGCCCGACCCTGGAGCCCCCTGGCTGGCTGCAGCCACAGGGAACGGGGGTTCTGAGTTGGCAGCCCCCATTCCCGAAGCATCCACGGGCAGTTCCCTGAAGGGCTGACACCGTCTGCGCCTCTGCAGCCAGACAACCTCCCTCCCTCTGGTCCGGCACTGCAAGCCACACAGCCACTTGTGTCCCCTGTGTCCCTGGAGGCCGCAGCGCGTTTTGGGTTTTGGCGCGGACGGGCCCCTCTCGGCTTCCGTAGTCCATTTGCCCCCGGAGCCTGCCAGACCCCTGGCCCCAGGGGCGGGCCCTGCTGAGTCCCCGAGCGCCTCCTGGGTTCCTGCCACCACCCTTGGGCTGGGATGAGGTGCCACCTTGTGCGTAGCAGCCCTGCACACAGGCAAGAAGCCCCCCAGGCCCGCGGGCGCGCCCGACCCTGGAGCCCCCTGGCTGGCTGCAGCCACAGGGAACGGGGGTTCTGAGTTGGCAGCCCCCATTCCCGAAGCATCCACGGGCAGTTCCCCGAAGGGCTGACACCGGCTGCGCCTCAGCAGCCAGACAACCTCCCTCCCTCTGGTCGGGCACTGCAAGCCAAACAGCCACTTGTGTCCCCTGTGTCCCTGGAGGCCGCAGCGCGTTTTGGGTTTTGGCGCGGACGGGCCCCTCTCGGCTTCCGTAGTCCATTTGCCCCCGGAGCCTGCCAGACCCCTGGCCACAGGGGCGGGCCCTGCTGAGTCCCCGAGCGCCTCCTGGGTTCCTGCCACCACCCTTGGGCCGGGATGAGGTGCCACCTTGTGCGTAGAAGCCCTGCACACAGGCAAGAAGCCCCCCAGGCCTGCGGGCGCGCCCGACCCTGGAGCCCCCTGGCTGGCTGCAGCCACAGGGAACGGGGGTTCTGAGTTGGCAGCCCCCATTCCCGAAGCATCCACGGGCAGTTCCCCGAAGGGCTGACACCGGCTGCGCCTCAGCAGCCAGACAACCATCCTCCCTCTGGTCGGGCACTGCAAGCCACACAGCCACTTGTGTCCCCTGTGTCCCTGGAGGCCGCAGCGCGTTTTGGGTTTTGGCGCGGACGGGCCCCTCTCGGCTTCCGTAGTCCATTTGCCCCCGGAGCCTGCCAGAACCCTGGCCCCAGGGGCGGGCCCTGCTGAGTCCCCGAGCGCCTCCTGGGTTCCTGCCACCACCCTTGGGCCGGGATGAGGTGCCACCTTGTGCGTAGAAGCCCTGCACACAGGCAAGAAGCCCCCCAGGCCCGCGGGCGCGCCCGACCCTGGAGCCCCCTGGCTGGCTGCAGCCACAGGGAACGGGATGTCTGAGTGGGCAGCCCCCACTGCCCAAGCCTCCACTGCCAGTTCCCCGAAGGGCTGGTGGCGGCTGCGCCTCAGCAGCCAGCCTCCCTCCCTCCCTCCCTGCCTCCCTCTGGTCGGGCACTGCAAGCCACACAGCCACTTGTGTCCCCTGTGTCCCTGGAGGCCGCAGCGCGTTTTGGGTTTTGGCGCGGACGGGCCCCTCTCGGCTTCCGTAGTCGATTTGCCCCGGAGCCTGCCAGACCCCTGGCCCCAGGGGCGGGCCCTGCTGAGTCCCCGAGCGCCTCATGGGTTCCTGCCCCCACCCTTGGGCCGGGATGAGGTGCCACCTTGTGCGTAGAAGCCCTGCACACAGGCAAGAAGCCCCCCAGGCCCGCGGGCCCGCCCGAACCTGGAGCCCCCTGGCTGGCTGCAGCCACAGGGAACGGGGGTTCTGAGTTGGCAGCCCCCATTCCCGAAGCATCCACGGGCAGTTCCCCGAAGGGCTGACACCGGCTGCGCCTCAGCAGCCAGACAACCTCCCTCCCTCTGGTCGGGCACTGCAAGCCACACAGCCACTTGTGTCCCCTGTGTCCCTGGAGGCCGCAGCGCGTTTTGGGTTTTGGCGCGGACGGGCCCCTCTCGGCTTCCGTAGTCCATTTGCCCCCGGAGCCTGCCAGACCCCTGGCCCCAGGGGCGGGCCCTGCTGAGTCCCCGAGCGCCTCCTGGGTTCCTGCCACCACCCTTGGGCCGGGATGAGGTGCCACCTTGTGCGTAGAAGCCCTGCACACAGGCAAGAAGCCCCCCAGGCCCACGGGCGCGCCCGACCCTGGAGCCCCCTGGCTGGCTGCAGCCACAGGGAACGGGGGTTCTGAGTTGGCAGCCCCCATTCCCGAAGCATCCACGGGCAGTTCCCCGAAGGGCTGACACCGGCTGCGCCTCAGCAGCCAGACAACCTCCCTCCCTCTGGTCGGGCACTGCAAGCCACACAGCCACTTGTGTCCCCTGTGTCCCTGGAGGCCGCAGCGCGTTTTGGGTTTTGGCGCGGACGGGCCCCTCTCGGCTTCCGTAGTCCATTTGCCCCCGGAGCCTGCCAGACCCCTGGCCCCAGGGGCGGGCCCTGCTGAGTCCCCGAGCGCCTCCTGGGTTCCTGCCACCACCCTTGGGCCGGGATGAGGTGCCACCTTGTGCGTAGCAGCCCTGCACACAGGCAAGAAGCCCCCCAGGCCCGCGGGCGCGCCCGACCCTGGAGCCCCCTGGCTGGCTGCAGCCACAGGGAACGGGGGTTCTGAGTTGGCAGCCCCCATTCCCGAAGCATCCACGGGCAGTTCCCCGAAGGGCTGACACCGGCTGCGCCTCAGCAGCCAGACAACCTCCCTCCCTCTGGTCGGGCACTGCAAGCCACACAGCCACTTGTGTCCCCTGTGTCCCTGGAGGCCGCAGCGCGTTTTGGGTTTTGGCGCGGAAGGGCCCCTCTCGGCTTCCGTAGTCCATTTGCCCCCGGAGCCTGCCAGACCCCTGGCCCCAGGGGCGGGCCCTGCTGAGTCCCCGAGCGCCTCCTGGGTTCCTGCCACCACCCTTGGGCCGGGATGAGGTGCCACCTTGTGCGTAGAAGCCCTGCACACAGGCAAGAAGCCCCCCAGGCCCGCGGGCGCGCCCGACCCTGGAGCCCCCTGGCTGGCTGCAGCCACAGGGAACGGGGGTTCTGAGTTGGCAGCCCCCATTCCCGAAGCATCCACGGGCAGTTCCCCGAAGGGCTGACACCGGCTGCGCCTCAGCAGCCAGACAACCTCCCTCCCTCTGGTCGGGCACTGCAAGCCACACAGCCACTTGTGTCCCCTGTGTCCCTGGAGGCCGCAGCGCGTTTTGGGTTTTGGCGCGGACGGGCCCCTCTCGGTTTCCGTAGTCCATTTGCCCCAGAGCCTGCCAGACCCCTGGCCCCAGGGGCGGGCCCTGCTGAGTTCCCGAGCGCCTCCTGGGTTCCTGCCACCACCCTTGGGCCGGGATGAGGTGCCACCTTGTGCGTAGAAGCCCTGCACACAGGCAAGAAGCCCCCCAGGCCCGCGGGCGCGCCCGACCCTGGAGCCCCCTGGCTGGCTGCAGCCACAGGGAACGGGGGTTCTGAGTTGGCAGCCCCCATTCCCGAAGCATCCACGGGCAGTTCCCCGAAGGGCTGACACCGGCTGCGCCTCAGCAGCCAGACAACCTCCCTCCCTCTGGTCGGGCACTGCAAGCCACACAGCCACTTGTGTCCCCTGTGTCCCTGGAGGCCGCAGCGCGTTTTGGGTTTTGGCGCGGACGGGCCCCTCTCGGCTTCCGTAGTCCATTTGCCCCCGGAGCCTGCCAGACCCCTGGCCCCAGGGGCGGGCCCTGCTGAGTCCCCGAGCGCCTCCTGGGTTCCTGCCACCACCCTTGGGCCGGGATGAGGTGCCACCTTGTGCGTAGAAGCCCTGCACACAGGCAAGAAGCCCCCCAGGCCCTCGAGCACCCGACCCTGGAGCCCCCTGGCTGGCTGCAGCCACAGGGAACGGGGGTTCTGAGTTGGCAGCCCCCATTCCCGAAGCATCCACGGGCAGTTCCCCGAAGGGCTGACACCGGCTGCGCCTCAGCAGCCAGACAACCTCCCTCCCTCTGGTCGGGCACTGCAAGCCACACAGCCACTTGTGTCCCCTGTGTCCCTGGAGGCCGCAGCGCGTTTTGGGTTTTGGCGCGGACGGGCCCCTCTCGGCTTCCGTAGTCCATTTGCCCCCGGAGCCTGCCAGACCCCTGGCCCCAGGGGCGGGCCCTGCTGAGTCCCCGAGCACCTCCTGGGTTCCTGCCACCACCCTTGGGCCGGGATGAGGTGCCACCTTGTGCGTAGAAGCCCTGCACACAGGCAAGAAGCCCCCCAGGCCCGCGGGCGCGCCCGACCCTGGAGCCCCCTGGCTGGCTGCAGCCACAGGGAACGGGGGTTCTGAGTTGGCAGCCCCCATTCCCGAAGCATCCACGGGCAGTTCCCCGAAGGGCTGACACCGGCTGCGCCTCAGCAGCCAGACAACCTCCCTCCCTCTGGTCGGGCACTGCAAGCCACACAGCCACTTGTGTCCCCTGTGTCCCTGGAGGCCGCAGCGCGTTTTGGGTTTTGGCGCGGACGGGCCCCTCTCGGCTTCCGTAGTCCATTTGCCCCCGGAGCCTGCCAGACCCCTGGCCACAGGGGCGGGCCCTGCTGAGTCCCCGAGCGCCTCCTGGGTTCCTGCCACCACCCTTGGGCCGGGATGAGGTGCCACCTTGTGCGTAGAAGCCCTGCACACAGGCAAGAAGCCCCCCAGGCCCGCGGGCGCGCCCGACCCTGGAGCCCCCTGGCTGGCTGCAGCCACAGGGAACGGGGGTTCTGAGTTGGCAGCCCCCATTCCCGAAGCATCCACGGGCAGTTCCCCGAAGGGCTGACACCGGCTGCGCCTCAGCAGCCAGACAACCTCCCTCCCTCTGGTCGGGCACTGCAAGCCACACAGCCACTTGTGTCCCCTGTGTCCCTGGAGGCCGCAGCGCGTTTTGGGTTTTGGCGCGGAAGGGCCCCTCTCGGCTTCCGTAGTCCATTTGCCCCCGGAGCCTGCCAGACCCCTGGCCCCAGGGGCGGGCCCTGCTGAGTCCCCGAGCGCCTCCTGGGTTCCTGCCACCACCCTTGGGCCGGGATGAGGTGCCACCTTGTGCGTAGAAGCCCTGCACACAGGCAAGAAGCCCCCCAGGCCCGCGGGCGCGCCCGACCCTGGAGCCCCCTGGCTGGCTGCAGCCACAGGGAACGGGGGTTCTGAGTTGGCAGCCCCCATTCCCGAAGCATCCACGGGCAGTTCCCCGAAGGGCTGACACCGGCTGCGCCTCAGCAGCCAGACAACCTCCCTCCCTCTGGTCGGGCACTGCAAGCCACACAGCCACTTGTGTCCCCTGTGTCCCTGGAGGCCGCAGCGCGTTTTGGGTTTTGGCGCGGACGGGCCCCTCTCGGTTTCCGTAGTCCATTTGCCCCAGAGCCTGCCAGACCCCTGGCCCCAGGGGCGGGCCCTGCTGAGTTCCCGAGCGCCTCCTGGGTTCCTGCCACCACCCTTGGGCCGGGATGAGGTGCCACCTTGTGCGTAGAAGCCCTGCACACAGGCAAGAAGCCCCCCAGGCCCGCGGGCGCGCCCGACCCTGGAGCCCCCTGGCTGGCTGCAGCCACAGGGAACGGGGGTTCTGAGTTGGCAGCCCCCATTCCCGAAGCATCCACGGGCAGTTCCCCGAAGGGCTGACACCGGCTGCGCCTCAGCAGCCAGACAACCTCCCTCCCTCTGGTCGGGCACTGCAAGCCACACAGCCACTTGTGTCCCCTGTGTCCCTGGAGGCCGCAGCGCGTTTTGGGTTTTGGCGCTGACGGGCCCCTGTCGGCTTCCGTAGTCCATTTGCCCCCGGAGCCTGCCAGACCCCTGGCCCCAGGGGCGGGCCCTGCTGAGTCCCCGAGCGCCTCCTGGGTTCCTGCCACCACCCTTGGGCCGGGATGAGGTGCCACCTTGTGCGTAGAAGCCCTGCACACAGGCAAGAAGCCCCCCAGGCCCGCGGGCGCGCCCGACCCTGGAGCCCCCTGGCTGGCTGCAGCCACAGGGAACGGGGGTTCTGAGTTGGCAGCCCCCATTCCCGAAGCATCCACGGGCAGTTCCCTGAAGGGCTGACACCGTCTGCGCCTCTGCAGCCAGACAACCTCCCTCCCTCTGGTCGGGCACTGCAAGCCACACAGCCACTTGTGTCCCCTGTGTCCCTGGAGGCCGCAGCGCGTTTTGGGTTTTGGCGCGGACGGGCCCCTCTCGGCTTCCGTAGTCCATTTGCCCCCGGAGCCTGCCAGACCCCTGGCCCCAGGGGCGGGCCCTGCTGAGTCCCCGAGCGCCTCCTGGGTTCCTGCCACCACCCTTGGGCCGGGATGAGGTGCCACCTTGTGCGTAGAAGCCCTGCACACAGGCAAGAAGCCCCCCAGGCCCGCGGGCGCGCCCGACCCTGGAGCCCCCTGGCTGGCTGCAGCCACAGGGAACGGGGGTTCTGAGTTGGCAGCCCCCATTCCCGAAGCATCCACGGGCAGTTCCCCGAAGGGCTGACACCGGCTGCGCCTCAGCAGCCAGACAACCTCCCTCCCTCTGGTCGGGCACTGCAAGCCACACAGCCACTTGTGTCCCCTGTGTCCCTGGAGGCCGCAGCGCGTTTTGGGTTTTGGCGCGGACGGGCCCCTCTCGGCTTCCGTAGTCCATTTGCCCCCGGAGCCTGCCAGACCCCTGGCCCCAGGGGCGGGCCCTGCTGAGTCCCCGAGCGCCTCCTGGGTTCCTGCCACCACCCTGGGGCCGGGATGAGGTGCCACCTTGTGCGTAGAAGCCCTGCACACAGGCAAGAAGCCCCCCAGGCCCGCGGGCGCGCCCGACCCTGGAGCCCCCTGGCTGGCTGCAGCCACAGGAAACGGGGGTTCTGAGTTGGCAGCCCCCATTCCCGAAGCATCCACGGGCAGTTCCCCGAAGGGCTGACACCGGCTGCACCTCAGCAGCCAGACAACCATCCTCCCTCTGGTCGGGCACTGCAAGCCACACAGCCACTTGTGTCCCCTGTGTCCCTGGAGGCCGCAGCGCGTTTTGGGTTTTGGCGCGGACGGGCCCCTCTTGGCTTCCGTATTCGATTTGCCCCGGAGCCTGCCAGACCCCTGGCCCCAGGGGCGGGCCCTGCTGAGTCCCCGAGCGCCTCATGGGTTCCTGCCACCACCCTTGGGCCGGGATGAGGTGCCACCTTGTGCGTAGAAGCCCTGCACACAGGCAAGAAGCCCCCCAGGCCCGCGGGCGCGCCCGACCCTGGAGCCCCCTGGCTGGCTGCAGCCACAGGGAACGGGATGTCTGAGTGGGCAGCCCCCACTGCCCAAGCCTCCACTGCCAGTTCCCCGAAGGGCTGGTGGCGGCTGCGCCTCAGCAGCCAGACTCCCTCCCTCCCTCCCTGCCTCCCTCTGGTCGGGCACTGCAAGCCACACAGCCACTTGTGTCCCCTGTGTCCCTGGAGGCCGCAGCGCGTTTTGGGTTTTGGCGCGGACGGGCCCCTCTCGGCTTCCGTAGTCCATTTGCCCCCGGAGCCTGCCAGACCCCTGGCCCCAGGGGCGGGCCCTGCTGAGTCCCCGAGCGCCTCCTGGGTTCCTGCCACCACCCTTGGGCCGGGATGAGGTGCCACCTTGTGCGTAGAAGCCCTGCACACAGGCAAGAAGCCCCCCAGGCCCGCGGGCGCGCCCGACCCTGGAGCCCCCTGGCTGGCTGCAGCCACAGGGAACGGGGGTTCTGAGTTGGCAGCCCCCATTCCCGAAGCATCCACGGGCAGTTCCCCGAAGGGCTGACACCGGCTGTGCCTCAGCAGCCAGACAACCTCCCTCCCTCTGGTCGGGCACTGCAAGCCACACAGCCACTTGTGTCCCCTGTGTCCCTGGAGGCCGCAGCGCGTTTTGGGTTTTGGTGCGGACGGGCCCCTCTCGGCTTCCGTAGTCCATTTGCCCCGGAGCCTGCCAGACCCCTGGCCCCAGGGGCGGGCCCTGCTGAGTCCCCGAGCGCCTCCTGGGTTCCTGCCACCACCCTTGGGCCGGGATGAGGTGCCACCTTGTGCGTAGAAGCCCTGCACACAGGCAAGAAGCCCCCCAGGCCCGCGGGCGCGCCCGACCCTGGAGCCCCCTGGCTGGCTGCAGCCACAGGGAACGGGATGTCTGAGTGGGCAGCCCCCACTGCCCAAGCCTCCGCTGCCAGTCCCCGAAGGGCTGGTGGCGGCTGCGCCTCAGCAGCCAGCCTCCCTCCCTCCCTCCCTGCCTCCCTCTGGTCGGGCACTGCAAGCCACACAGCCACTTGTGTCCCCTGTGTCCCTGGAGGCCGCAGCGCGTTTTGGGTTTTGGCGCGGACGGGCCCCTCTCGGCTTCCGTAGTCCATTTGCCCCGGAGCCTTCCAGACCCCTGGCCCCAGGGGCGGGCCCTGCTGAGTTCCCGAGCGCCTCCTGGGTTCCTGCCACCACCCTTGGGCCGGGATGAGGTGCCACCTTGTGCGTAGAAGCCCTGCACACAGGCAAGAAGCCACCCAGGCCCGCGGGCGCGCCCGACCCTGGAGCCCACTGGCTGGCTGCAGCCACAGGGAACGGGGGTTCTGAGTTGGCAGCCCCCATTCCCGAAGCATCCACGGGCAGTTCCCCGAAGGGCTGACACCGGCTGCGCCTCAGCAGCCAGACAACCTCCCTCCCTCTGGTCAGGCACTGCAAGCCACACAGCCACTTGTGTCCCCTGTGTCCCTGGAGGCCGCAGTGCGTTTTGGGTTTTGGCGCGGACGGGCCCCTCTCGGCTTCCGTAGTCCATTTGCCCCCGGAGCCTGCCAGACCCCTGGCCCCAGGGGCGGGCCCTGCTGAGTCCCCGAGCGCCTCCTGGGTTCCTGCCACCACCCTTGGGCCGGGATGAGGTGCCACCTTGTGCGTAGAAGCCCTGCACACAGGCAAGAAGCCCCCCAGGCCTGCGGGCGCGCCCGACCCTGGAGCCCCCTGGCTGGCTGCAGCCACAGGGAACGGGGGTTCTGAGTTGGCAGCCCCCATTCCCGAAGCATCCACGGGCAGTTCCCCGAAGGGCTGACACCGGCTGCGCCTCAGCAGCCAGACAACCATCCTCCCTCTGGTCGGGCACTGCAAGCCACACAGCCACTTGTGTCCCCTGTGTCCCTGGAGGCCGCAGCGCGTTTTGGGTTTTGGCGCGGATGGGCCCCTCTCGGCTTCCGTAGTCGATTTGCCCCGGAGCCTGCCAGACCCCTGGCCCCAGGGGCGGGCCCTGCTGAGTCCCCGAGCGCCTCATGGGTTCCTGCCACCACCCTTGGGCCGGGATGAGGTGCCACCTTGTGCGTAGAAGCCCTGCACACAGGCAAGAAGCCCCCCAGGCCCGCGGGCGCGCCCGACCCTGGAGCCCCCTGGCTGGCTGCAGCCACAGGGAACGGGGGTTCTGAGTTGGCAGCCCCCATTCCCGAAGCATCCACGGGCAGTTCCCCGAAGGGCTGACACCGGCTGCGCCTCAGCTGCCAGACAACCTCCCTCCCTCTGGTCGGGCACTGCAAGCCACACAGCCACTTGTGTCCCCTGTGTCCCTGGAGGCCGCAGCGCGTTTTGGGTTTTGGCGCGGACGGGCCCCTCTCGGCTTCCGTAGTCCATTTGCCCCCGGAGCCTGCCAGACCCCTGGCCCCAGGGGCGGGCCCTGCTGAGTCCCCGAGCGCCTCCTGGGTTCCTGCCACCACCCTTGGGCCGGGATGAGGTGCCACCTTGTGCGTAGAAGCCCTGCACACAGGCAAGAAGCCCCCCAGGCCCGCGGGCGCGCCCGACCCTGGAGCCCCCTGGCTGGCTGCAGCCACAGGGAACGGGATGTCTGAGTGGGCAGCCCCCACTGCCCAAGCCTCCGCTGCCAGTTCCCCGAAGGGCTGGTGGCGGCTGCGCCTCAGCAGCCAGCCTCCCTCCCTCCCTCCCTGCCGCCCTCTCGTCGGGCACTGCAAGCCACACAGCCACTTGTGTCCCCTGTGTCCCTGGAGGCCGCAGCGCGTTTTGGGTTTTGGCGCGGACGGGCCCCTCTCGGCTTCCGTAGCCCATTTGCCCCCGGAGCCTGCCAGACCCCTGGCCCCAGGGGCGGGCCCTGCTGAGTCCCCGAGCGCCTCCTGGGTTCCTGCCACCACCCTTGGGCCGGGATGAGGTGCCACCTTGTGCGTAGAAGCCCTGCACACAGGCAAGAAGCCCCCCAGGCCCGCGGGCGCGCCCGACCCTGGAGCCCCCTGGCTGGCTGCAGCCACAGGGAACGGGGGTTCTGAGTTGGCAGCCCCCATTCCCGAAGCATCCACGGGCAGTTCCCCGAAGGGCTGACACCGGCTGCGCCTCAGCAGCCAGACAACCTCCCTCCCTCTGGTCGGGCACTGCAAGCCACACAGCCACTTGTGTCCCCTGTGTCCCTGGAGGCCGCAGCGCGTTTTGGGTTTTGGCGCGGACGGGCCCCTCTCGGCTTCCGTAGTCCATTTGCCCCGGAGCCTGCCAGACCCCTGGCCCCAGGGGCGGGCCCTGCTGAGTCCCCGAGCGCCTCCTGGGTTCCTGCCACCACCCTTGGGCCGGGATGAGGTGCCACCTTGTGCGTAGAAGCCCTGCACACAGGCAAGAAGCCCCCGAGGCCCGCGGGCGCGCCCGACCCTGGAGCCCCCTGGCTGGCTGCAGCCACAGGGAACGGGGGTTCTGAGTTGGCAGCCCCCATTCCCGAAGCATCCACGGGCAGTTCCCCGAAGGGCTGACACCGGCTGCGCCTCAGCAGCCAGACAACCATCCTCCCTCTGGTTGGGCACTGCAAGCCACACAGCCACTTGTGTCCCCTGTGTCCCTGGAGGCCGCAGCGCGTTTTGGGTTTTGGCGCGGACGGGCCCCTCTCGGCTTCCGTAGTCCATTTGCCCCGGAGCCTGCCAGACCCCTGGCCCCAGGGGCGGGCCCTGCTGAGTCCCCGAGCGCCTCATGGGTTCCTGCCACCACCCTTGGGCCGGGATGAGGTGCCACCTTGTGCGTAGAAGCCCTGCACACAAGCAAGAAGCCCCCCAGGCCCGCGGGCGCGCCCGACCCTGGAGCCCCCTGGCTGGCTGCAGCCACAGGGAACGGGGGTTCTGAGTTGGCAGCCCCCATTCCCGAAGCATCCACGGGCAGTTCCCCGAAGGGCTGACACCGGCTGCGCCTCAGCAGCCAGACAACCTCCCTCCCTCAGCTCGGGCACTGCAAGCCACACAGCCACTTGTGTCCCCTGTGTCCCTGGAGGCCGCAGCGCGTTTTGGGTTTTGGCGCGGACGGGCCCCTCTCGGCTTCCGTAGTCCATTTGCCCCCGGAGCCTGCCAGACCCCTGGCCCCAGGGGCGGGCCCTGCTGAGTCCCCGAGCGCCTCCTGGGTTCCTGCCACCACCCTTGGGCCGGGATGAGGTGCCACCTTGTGCGTAGAAGCCCTGCACACAGGCAAGAAGCCCCCCAGGCCCGCGGGCGCGCCCGACCCTGGAGCCCCCTGGCTGGCTGCAGCCACAGGGAACGGGGGTTCTGAGTAGGCAGCCCCCATTCCCGAAGCATCCACGGGCAGTTCCCCGAAGGGCTGACACCGGCTGCGCCTCAGCAGCCAGACAACCTCCCTCCCTCTGGTCGGGCACTGCAAGCCACACAGCCACTTGTGTCCCCTGTGTCCCTGGAGGCCGCAGCGCGTTTTGGGTTTTGGCGCGGACGGGCCCCTCTCGGCTTCCGAGTCCATTTGCCCCGGAGCCTGCCAGACCCCTGGCCCCAGGGGCGGGCCCTGCTGAGTCCCCGAGCGCCTCCTGGGTTCCTGCCACCACTCTTGGGCCGGGATGAGGTGCCACCTTGTGCGTAGAAGCCATGCACACAGGCAAGAAGCCCCCCAGGCCCGCGGGCGCGCCCGACCCTGGAGCCCCCTGGCTGGCTGCAGCCACAGGGAACGGGGGTTCTGAGTTGGCAGCCCCCATTCCCGAAGCATCCACGGGCAGTTCCCCGAAGGGCTGACACCGGCTGCGCCTCAGCAGCCAGACAACCTCCCTCCCTCTGGTCCGGCACTGCAAGCCACACAGCCACTTGTGTCCCCTGTGTCCCTGGAGGCCGCAGCGCGTTTTGGGTTTTGGCGCGGACGGGCCCCTGTCGGCTTCTGTAGTCCATTTGCCCCCGGAGCCTGCCAGACCCCTGGCCCCAGGGGCGGGCCCTGCTGAGTCCCCGAGCGCCTCCTGGGTTCCTGCCACCACCCTTGGGCCGGGATGAGGTGCCACCTTGTGCGTAGAAGCCCTGCACACAGGCAAGAAGCCCCCCAGGCCCGCGGGCGCGCCCGACCCTGGAGCCCCCTGGCTGGCTGCAGCCACAGGGAACAGGGGTTCTGAGTTGGCAGCCCCCATTCCCGAAGCATCCACGGGCAGTTCCCTGAAGGGTGACACCGGCTGCGCCTCAGCAGCCAGACAACCTCCCTCCCTCTGGTCGGGCACTGCAAGCCACACAGCCACTTGTGTCCCCTGTGTCCCTGGAGGCCGCAGCGCGTTTTGGGTTTTGGCGCGGACGGGCCCCTCTCGGCTTCCGTAGTCCATTTGCCCCCGGAGCCTGCCAGACCCCTGGCCACAGGGGCGGGCCCTGCTGAGTCCCCGAGCGCCTCCTGGGTTCCTGCCACCACCCTTGGGCCGGGATGAGGTGCCACCTTGTGCGTAGAAGCCCTGCACACAGGCAAGAAGCCCCCCAGGCCTGCGGGCGCGCCCGACCCTGGAGCCCCCTGGCTGGCTGCAGCCACAGGGAACGGGGGTTCTGAGTTGGCAGCCCCCATTCCCGAAGCATCCACGGGCAGTTCCCTGAAGGGCTGACACCGGCTGCGCCTCAGCTGCCAGACAACCTCCCTCCCTCTGGTCGGGCACTGCAAGCCACACAGCCACTTGTGTCCCCTGTGTCCCTGGAGGCCGCAGCGCGTTTTGGGTTTTGGCGCGGACGGGCCCCTCTCGGCTTCCGTAGTCCATTTGCCCCCGGAGCCTGCCAGACCCCTGGCCCCAGGGGCGGGCCCTGCTGAGTCCCCGAGCGCCTCCTGGGTTCCTGCCACCACCCTTGGGCCGGGATGAGGTGCCACCTTGTGCGTAGAAGCCCTGCACACAGGCAAGAAGCCCCCCAGGCCCGCGGGCGCGCCCGACCCTGGAGCCCCCTGGCTGGCTGCAGCCACAGGGAACGGGATGTCTGAGTGGGCAGCCCCCACTGCCCAAGCCTCCGCTGCCAGTTCCCCGAAGGGCTGGTGGCGGCTGCGCCTCAGCAGCCAGCCTCCCTCCCTCCCTCCCTGCCGCCCTCTCGTCGGGCACTGCAAGCCACACAGCCACTTGTGTCCCCTGTGTCCCTGGAGGCCGCAGCGCGTTTTGGGTTTTGGCGCGGACGGGCCCCTCTCGGCTTCCGTAGCCCATTTGCCCCCGGAGCCTGCCAGACCCCTGGCCCCAGGGGCGGGCCCTGCTGAGTCCCCGAGCGCCTCCTGGGTTCCTGCCACCACCCTTGGGCCGGGATGAGGTGCCACCTTGTGCGTAGAAGCCCTGCACACAGGCAAGAAGCCCCCCAGGCCCGCGGGCGCGCCCGACCCTGGAGCACCCTGGCTGCTGCAGCCACAGGGAACGGGGGTTCTGAGTTGGCAGCCCCCATTCCCGAAGCATCCACGGGCAGTTCCCCGAAGGGCTGACACCGGCTGCGCCTCAGCAGCCAGACAACCTCCCTCCCTCTGGTCGGGCACTGCAAGCCACACAGCCACTTGTGTCCCCTGTGTCCCTGGAGGCCGCAGCGCGTTTTGGGTTTTGGCGCGGACGGGCCCCTCTCGGCTTCCGTAGTCCATTTGCCCCGGAGCCTGCCAGACCCCTGGCCCCAGGGGCGGGCCCTGCTGAGTCCCCGAGCGCCTCCTGGGTTCCTGCCACCACCCTTGGGCCGGGATGAGGTGCCACCTTGTGCGTAGAAGCCCTGCACACAGGCAAGAAGCCCCCGAGGCCCGCGGGCGCGCCCGACCCTGGAGCCCCCTGGCTGGCTGCAGCCACAGGGAACGGGGGTTCTGAGTTGGCAGCCCCCATTCCCGAAGCATCCACGGGCAGTTCCCCGAAGGGCTGACACCGGCTGCGCCTCAGCAGCCAGACAACCATCCTCCCTCTGGTTGGGCACTGCAAGCCACACAGCCACTTGTGTCCCCTGTGTCCCTGGAGGCCGCAGCGCGTTTTGGGTTTTGGCGCGGACGGGCCCCTCTCGGCTTCCGTAGTCGATTTGCCCCGGAGCCTGCCAGACCCCTGGCCCCAGGGGCGGGCCCTGCTGAGTCCCCGAGCGCCTCCTGGGTTCCTGCCACCACCCTTGGGCCGGGATGAGGTGCCACCTTGTGCGTAGAAGCCCTGCACACAGGCAAGAAGCCCCCCAGGCCCGCGGGCGCGCCCGACCCTGGAGCCCCCTGGCTGGCTGCAGCCACAGGGAACGGGGGTTCTGAGTAGGCAGCCCCCATTCCCGAAGCATCCACGGGCAGTTCCCCGAAGGGCTGACACCGGCTGCGCCTCAGCAGCCAGACAACCTCCCTCCCTCTGGTCGGGCACTGCAAGCCACACAGCCACTTGTGTCCCCTGTGTCCCTGGAGGCCGCAGCGCGTTTTGGGTTTTGGCGCGGACGGGCCCCTCTCGGCTTCCGTAGTCCATTTGCCCCGGAGCCTGCCAGACCCCTGGCCCCAGGGGCGGGCCCTGCTGAGTCCCCGAGCGCCTCCTGGGTTCCTGCCACCACCCTTGGGCCGGGATGAGGTGCCACCTTGTGCGTAGAAGCCCTGCACACAGGCAAGAAGCCCCCCAGGCCCGCGGGCGCGCCCGACCCTGGAGCCCCCTGGCTGGCTGCAGCCACAGGGAACGGGATGTCTGAGTGGGCAGCCCCCACTGCCCAAGCCTCCGCTGCCAGTTCCCCGAAGGGCTGGTGGCGGCTGCGCCTCAGCAGCCAGCCTCCCTCCCTCCCTCCCTGCCTCCCTCTGGTCGGGCACTGCAAGCCACACAGCCACTTGTGTCCCCTGTGTCCCTGGAGGCCGCAGCGCGTTTTGGGTTTTGGCGCGGACGGGCCCCTCTCGGCTTCCGTAGTCCATTTGCCCCGGAGCCTTCCAGACCCCTGGCCCCAGGGGCGGGCCCTGCTGAGTTCCCGAGCGCCTCCTGGGTTCCTGCCACCACCTTTGGGCCGGGATGAGGTGCCACCTTGTGCGTAGAAGCCCTGCACACAGGCAAGAAGCCACCCAGGCCCGCGGGCGCGCCCGACCCTGGAGCCCACTGGCTGGCTGCAGCCACAGGGAACGGGGGTTCTGAGTTGGCAGCCCCCATTCCCGAAGCATCCACGGGCAGTTCCCCGAAGGGCTGACACCGGCTGCGCCTCAGCAGCCAGACAACCTCCCTCCCTCTGGTCGGGCACTGCAAGCCACACAGCCACTTGTGTCCCCTGTGTCCCTGGAGGCCGCAGTGCGTTTTGGGTTTTGGCGCGGACGGGCCCCTCTCGGCTTCCGTAGTCCATTTGCCCCCGGAGCCTGCCAGACCCCTGGCCCCAGGGGCGGGCCCTGCTGAGTCCCCGAGCGCCTCCTGGGTTCCTGCCACCACCCTTGGGCCGGGATGAGGTGCCACCTTGTGCGTAGAAGCCCTGCACACAGGCAAGAAGCCCCCCAGGCCTGCGGGCGCGCCCGACCCTGGAGCCCCCTGGCTGGCTGCAGCCACAGGAAACGGGGGTTCTGAGTTGGCAGCCCCCATTCCCGAAGCATCCACGGGCAGTTCCCCGAAGGGCTGACACCGGCTGCGCCTCAGCAGCCAGACAACCATCCTCCCTCTGGTCGGGCACTGCAAGCCACACAGCCACTTGTGTCCCCTGTGTCCCTGGAGGCCGCAGCGCGTTTTGGGTTTTGGCGCGGACGGGCCCCTCTCGGCTTCCGTAGTCGATTTGCCCCGGAGCCTGCCAGACCCCTGGCCCCAGGGGCGGGCCCTGCTGAGTCCCCGAGCGCCTCATGGGTTCCTGCCACCACCCTTGGGCCGGGATGAGGTGCCACCTTGTGCGTAGAAGCCCTGCACACAGGCAAGAAGCCCCCCAGGCCCGCGGGCGCGCCCGACCCTGGAGCCCCCTGGCTGGCTGCAGCCACAGGGAATGGGGGTTCTGAGTTGGCAGCCCCCATTCCCGAAGCATCCACGGGCAGTTCCCCGAAGGGCTGACACCGGCTGCGCCTCAGCTGCCAGACAACCTCCCTCCCTCTGGTCGGGCACTGCAAGCCACACAGCCACTTGTGTCCCCTGTGTCCCTGGAGGCCGCAGCGCGTTTTGGGTTTTGGCGCGGACGGGCCCCTCTCGGCTTCCGAGTCCATTTGCCCCGGAGCCTGCCAGACCCCTGGCCCCAGGGGCGGGCCCTGCTGAGTCCCCGAGCGCCTCCTGGGTTCCTGCCACCACTCTTGGGCCGGGATGAGGTGCCACCTTGTGCGTAGAAGCCATGCACACAGGCAAGAAGCCCCCCAGGCCCGCGGGCGCGCCCGACCCTGGAGCCCCCTGGCTGGCTGCAGCCACAGGGAACGGGGGTTCTGAGTTGGCAGCCCCCATTCCCGAAGCATCCACGGGCAGTTCCCCGAAGGGCTGACACCGGCTGAGCCTCAGCAGCCAGACAACCTCCCTCCCTCTGGTCGGGCACTGCAAGCCACACAGCCACTTGTGTCCCCTGTGTCCCTGGAGGCCGCAGCGCGTTTTGGGTTTTGGCGCGTACGGGCCCCTGTCGGCTTCTGTAGTCCATTTGCCCCCGGAGCCTGCCAGACCCCTGGCCCCAGGGGCGGGCCCTGCTGAGTCCCCGAGCGCCTCCTGGGTTCCTGCCACCACCCTTGGGCCGGGATGAGGTGCCACCTTGTGCGTAGAAGCCCTGCACACAGGCAAGAAGCCCCCCAGGCCCGCGGGCGCGCCCGACCCTGGAGCCCCCTGGCTGGCTGCAGCCACAGGGAACAGGGGTTCTGAGTTGGCAGCCCCCATTCCCGAAGCATCCACGGGCAGTTCCCTGAAGGGCTGACACCGGCTGCGCCTCAGCAGCCAGACAACCTCCCTCCCTCTGGTCGGGCACTGCAAGCCACACAGCCACTTGTGTCCCCTGTGTCCCTGGAGGCCGCAGCGCGTTTTGGGTTTTGGCGCGGACGGGCCCCTCTCGGCTTCCGTAGTCCATTTGCCCCCGGAGCCTGCCAGACCCCTGGCCACAGGGGCGGGCCCTGCTGAGTCCCCGAGCGCCTCCTGGGTTCCTGCCACCACCCTTGGGCCGGGATGAGGTGCCACCTTGTGCGTAGAAGCCCTGCACACAGGCAAGAAGCCCCCCAGGCCTGCGGGCGCGCCCGACCCTGGAGCCCCCTGGCTGGCTGCAGCCACAGGGAACGGGGGTTCTGAGTTGGCAGCCCCCATTCCCGAAGCATCCACGGGCAGTTCCCCGAAGGGCTGACACCGGCTGCGCCTCAGCAGCCAGACAACCTCCCTCCCTCTGGTCGGGCACTGCAAGCCACACAGCCACTTGTGTCCCCTGTGTCCCTGGAGGCCGCAGCGCGTTTTGGGTTTTGGCGCGGACGGGCCCCTCTCGGCTTCCGTAGTCCATTTGCCCCGGAGCCTGCCAGACCCCTGGCCCCAGGGGCGGGCCCTGCTGAGTCCCCGAGCGCCTCCTGGGTTCCTGCCACCACCCTTGGGCCGGGATGAGGTGCCACCTTGTGCGTAGAAGCCCTGCACACAGGCAAGAAGCCCCCCAGGCCCGCGGGCGCGCCCGACCCTGGAGCCCCCTGGCTGGCTGCAGCCACAGGGAACGGGATGTCTGAGTGGGCAGCCCCCACTGCCCAAGCCTCCGCTGCCAGTTCCCCGAAGGGCTGGTGGCGGCTGCGCCTCAGCAGCCAGCCTCCCTCCCTCCCTCCCTGCCTCCCTCTGGTCGGGCACTGCAAGCCACACAGCCACTTGTGTCCCCTGTGTCCCTGGAGGCCGCAGCGCGTTTTGGGTTTTGGCGCGGACGGGCCCCTCTCGGCTTCCGTAGTCCATTTGCCCCGGAGCCTTCCAGACCCCTGGCCCCAGGGGCGGGCCCTGCTGAGTTCCCGAGCGCCTCCTGGGTTCCTGCCACCACCTTTGGGCCGGGATGAGGTGCCACCTTGTGCGTAGAAGCCCTGCACACAGGCAAGAAGCCACCCAGGCCCGCGGGCGCGCCCGACCCTGGAGCCCACTGGCTGGCTGCAGCCACAGGGAACGGGGGTTCTGAGTTGGCAGCCCCCATTCCCGAAGCATCCACGGGCAGTTCCCCGAAGGGCTGACACCGGCTGCGCCTCAGCAGCCAGACAACCTCCCTCCCTCTGGTCGGGCACTGCAAGCCACACAGCCACTTGTGTCCCCTGTGTCCCTGGAGGCCGCAGCGCGTTTTGGGTTTTGGCGCGGACGGGCCCCTCTCGGCTTCCGTAGTCCATTTGCCCCGGAGCCTGCCAGACCCCTGGCCCCAGGGGCGGGCCCTGCTGAGTCCCCGAGCGCCTCCTGGGTTCCTGCCACCACCCTTGGGCCGGGATGAGG
>NW_026909532.1:0-35058 GCF_033115175.1 Lepus europaeus | reverse complement strand
CGACCCTGGAGCCCCCTGGCTGGCTGCAGCCACAGGGAACGGGGGTTCTGAGTTGGCAGCCCCCATTCCCGAAGCATCCACGGGCAGTTCCCGAAGGGCTGACACCGGCTGCGCCTCAGCAGCCAGACAACCTCCCTCCCTCTGGTCGGGCACTGCAAGCCACACAGCCACTTGTGTCCCCTGTGTCCCTGGAGGCCGCAGCGCGTTTTGGGTTTTGGCGCGGACGGGCCCCTCTCGGCTTCCGTAGTCCATTTGCCCCGGAGCCTGCCAGACCCCTGGCCCCAGGGGCGGGCCCTGCTGAGTCCCCGAGCGCCTCCTGGGTTCCTGCCACCACCCTTGGGCCGGGATGAGGTGCCACCTTGTGCGTAGAAGCCCTGCACACAGGCAAGAAGCCCCCCAGGCCCGCGGGCGCGCCCGACCCTGGAGCCCCCTGGCTGGCTGCAGCCACAGGGAACGGGGGTTCTGAGTTGGCAGCCCCCATTCCCGAAGCATCCACGGGCAGTTCCCCGAAGGGCTGACACCGGCTGCGCCTCAGCAGCCAGACAACCTCCCTCCCTCTGGTCGGGCACTGCAAGCCACACAGCCACTTGTGTCCCCTGTGTCCCTGGAGGCCGCAGCGCGTTTTGGGTTTTGGCGCGGACGGGCCCCTCTCGGCTTCCGTAGTCCATTTGCCCCGGAGCCTGCCAGACCCCTGGCCCCAGGGGCGGGCCCTGCTGAGTCCCCGAGCGCCTCCTGGGTTCCTGCCACCACCCTTGGGCCGGGATGAGGTGCCACCTTGTGCGTAGAAGCCCTGCACACAGGCAAGAAGCCCCCCAGGCCCGCGGGCGCGCCCGACCCTGGAGCCCCCTGGCTGGCTGCAGCCACAGGGAACGGGGGTTCTGAGTTGGCAGCCCCCATTCCCGAAGCATCCACGGGCAGTTCCCCGAAGGGCTGACACCGGCTGCGCCTCAGCAGCCAGACAACCTCCCTCCCTCTGGTCGGGCACTGCAAGCCACACAGCCACTTGTGTCCCCTGTGTCCCTGGAGGCCGCAGCGCGTTTTGGGTTTTGGCGCGGACGGGCCCCTCTCGGCTTCCGTAGTCCATTTGCCCCCGGAGCCTGCCAGAACCCTGGCCCCCAGGGGCGGGCCCTGCTGAGTCCCCCGAGCGCCTCCTGGGTTCCTGCCACCACCCTTGGGCCTGGATGAGGTGCCACCTTGTGTGTAGAAGCCCTGCACACAGGCAAGAAGCCCCCCAGGCCCGCGGGGCGCGCCCGACCCTGGAGCCCCCTGGCTGGCTGCAGCCACAGGGAACGGGGGGTTCTGAGTTGGCAGCCCCCATTCCCGAAGCATCCACGGGCAGTTCCCCGAAGGGCTGACACCGGCTGCGCCTCAGCAGCCAGACAACCTCCCTCCCTCTGGTCGGGCACTGCAAGCCACACAGCCACTTGTGTCCCCTGTGTCCCTGGAGGCCGCAGCGCGTTTTGGGTTTTGGCGCGGACGGGCCCCTCTCGGCTTCCGTAGTCCATTTGCCCCCGGAGCCTGCCAGACCCCTGGCCCCAGGGGCGGGCCCTGCTGAGTCCCCGAGCGCCTCCTGGGTTCCTGCCACCACCCTTGGGCCGGGATGTGGTGCCACCTTGTGTGTAGAAGCCCTGCACACAGGCAAGAAGCCCCCCAGGCCCGCGGGCGCGCCCGACCCTGGAGCCCCCTGGCTGGCTGCAGCCACAGGGAACGGGGGTTCTGAGTTGGCAGCCCCCATTCCCGAAGCATCCACGGGCAGTTCCCCGAAGGGCTGATACCGGCTGCGCCTCAGCAGCCAGACAACCTCCCTCCCTCTGGTCGGGCACTGCAAGCCACACAGCCACTTGTGTCCCCTGTGTCCCTGGAGGCCGCAGCGCGTTTTGGGTTTTGGCGCGGACGGGCCCCTCTCGGCTTCCGTAGTCAATTTGCCCCCGGAGCCTGCCAGAACCCTGGCCCCAGGGGCGGGCCCTGCTGAGTCCCCGAGCGCCTCCTGGGTTCCTGCCACCACCCTTGGGCCGGGATGAGGTGCCACCTTGTGTGTAGAAGCCCTGCACACAGGCAAGAAGCCCCCCAGGCCCGCGGGCGCGCCCGACCCTGGAGCCCCCTGGCTGGCTGCAGCCACAGGGAACGGGGGTTCTGAGTTGGCAGCCCCCATTCCCGAAGCATCCACGGGCAGTTCCCCGAAGGGCTGACACCGGCTGCGCCTCAGCAGCCAGACAACCTCCCTCCCTCTGGTCGGGCACTGCAACACAGCCACTTGTGTCCCCTGTGTCCCTGGAGGCCGCAGCGCGTTTTGGGGTTTTGGCGCGGACGGGCCCCTCTCGGCTTCCGTAGTCCATTTGCCCGGGAGCCTGCCAGACCCCTGGCCCCAGGGGCGGGCCCTGCTGAGTCCCCGAGCGCCTCCTGGCTTCCTGCCACCACCCTTGGGCCGGGATGAGGTGCCACCTTGTGCGTAGAAGCCCTGCACACAGGCAAGAAGCCCCCCAGGCCCGCGGGAGCGCCCGACCCTGGAGCCCCCTGGCTGGCTGCAGCCACAGGGAACGGGGGTTTTGAGTTGGCAGCCCCCATTCCCGAAGCATCCACGGGCAGTTCCCCGAAGGGCTGACACCGGCTGCGCCTCTCAGCAGCAGACAACCTCCCTCCCTCTGGTCGGGCACTGCAAGCCACACAGCCACTTGTGTCCCCTGTGTCCCTGGAGGCCGCAGCGCGTTTTGGGTTTTGGCGCGGACGGGCCCCTCTCGGATTCCGTAGTCCATTTGCCCCGGAGCCTGCCAGACCCCTGGCCCCAGGGGCGGGCCCTGCTGAGTCCCCGAGCGCCTCCTGGGTTCCTGCCACCACCCTTGGGCCGGGATGAGGTGCCACCTTGTGCGTAGAAGCCCTGCACACAGGCAAGAAGCCCCCCAGGCCCGCGGGCGCGCCCGAACCTGGAGCCCCCTGGCTGGCTGCAGCCACAGGGAACGGGGGTTCTGAGTTGGCAGCCCCCATTCCCGAAGCATCCACGGGCAGTTCCCTGAAGGGCTGACACCGGCTGCGCCTCAGCAGCCAGACAACCTCCCCTCCCTCTGGTCGGGCACTGCAAGCCACACAGCCACTTGTGTCCCCTGTGTCCCTGGAGGCCACAGCGCGTTTTGGGTTTTGGCGCGGACGGGCCCCTCTCGGCTTCCGTAGTCCATTTGCCCCCGGAGCCTGCCAGACCCCTGGCCCCAGGGGCGGGCCCTGCTGAGTCCCCGAGCGCCTCCTGGGTTCCTGCCACCACCCTTGGGCCGGGATGAGGTGCCACCTTGTGCGTAGAAGCCCTGCACACAGGCAAGAAGCCCCCCAGGCCCGCGGGCGCGCCCGAACCTGGAGCCCCCTGGCTGGCTGCAGCCACAGGGAACGGGGATTCTGAGTTGGCAGCCCCCATTCCCGAAGCATCCACGGGCAGTTCCCTGAAGGGCTGACACCGGCTGCGCCTCAGCAGCCAGACAACCTCCCCTCCCTCTGGTCGGGCACTGCAAGCCACACAGCCACTTGTGTCCCCTGTGTCCCTGGAGGCCACAGCGCGTTTTGGGTTTTGGCGCGGACGGGCCCCTCTCGGCTTCCGTAGTCCATTTGCCCCCGGAGCCTGCCAGACCCCTGGCCCCAGGGGCGGGCCCTGCTGAGTCCCCGAGCGCCTCCTGGGTTCCTGCCACCACCCTTGGGCCGGGATGAGGTGCCACCTTGTGCGTAGAAGCCCTGCACACAGGCAAGAAGCCCCCCAGGCCCGCGGGCGCGCCCGACCCTGGAGCCCCCTGGCTGGCTGCAGCCACAGGGAACGGGGGTTCTGAGTTGGCAGCCCCCATTCCCGAAGCATCCACGGGCAGTTCCCCGAAGGGCTGACACCGGCTGCGCCTCAGCAGCCAGACAACCTCCCTCCCTCTGGTCGGGCACTGCAAGCCACACAGCCACTTGTGTCCCCTGTGTCCCTGGAGGCCGCAGCGCGTTTTGGGTTTTGGCGCGGACGGGCCCCTCTCGGCTTCCGTAGTCCATTTGCCCCGGAGCCTGCCAGACCCCTGGCCCCAGGGGCGGGCCCTGCTGAGTCCCCGAGCGCCTCCTGGGTTCCTGCCACCACCCTTGGGCCGGGATGAGGTGCCACCTTGTGCGTAGAAGCCCTGCACACAGGCAAGAAGCCCCCCAGGCCCGCGGGCGCGCCCGACCCTGGAGCCCCCTGGCTGGCTGCAGCCACAGGGAACGGGGGTTCTGAGTTGGCAGCCCCCATTCCCGAAGCATCCACGGGCAGTTCCCCGAAGGGCTGACACCGGCTGCGCCTCAGCAGCCAGACAACCTCCCTCCCTCTGGTCGGGCACTGCAAGCCACACAGCCACTTGTGTCCCCTGTGTCCCTGGAGGCCGCAGCGCGTTTTGGGTTTTGGCGCGGACGGGCCCCTCTCGGCTTCCGTAGTCCATTTGCCCCGGAGCCTGCCAGACCCCTGGCCCCAGGGGCGGGCCCTGCTGAGTCCCCGAGCGCCTCCTGGGTTCCTGCCACCACCCTTGGGCCGGGATGAGGTGCCACCTTGTGCGTAGAAGCCCTGCACACAGGCAAGAAGCCCCCCAGGCCCGCGGGGCGCGCCCGACCCTGGAGCCCCCTGGCTGGCTGCAGCCACAGGGAACGGGGGTTCTGAGTTGGCAGCCCCCAGTTCCCGAAGCATCCACGGGCAGTTCCCCGAAGGGCTGACACCGGCTGCGCCTCAGCAGCCAGACAACCTCCCTCCCTCTGGTCGGGCACTGCAAGCCACACAGCCACTTGTGTCCCCTGTGTCCCTGGAGGCTGCAGCGCGTTTTGGGTTTTGGCGCGGACGGGCCCCTCTCGGCTTCCGTAGTCCATTTGCCCCGGAGCCTGCCAGACCCCTGGCCCCAGGGGCGGGCCCTGCTGAGTCCCCGAGCGCCTCCTGGGTTCCTGCCACCACCCTTGGGCCGGGATGAGGTGCCACCTTGTGCGTAGAAGCCCTGCACACAGGCAAGAAGCCCCCCAGGCCCGCGGGCGCGCCCGACCCTGGAGCCCCCTGGCTGGCTGCAGCCACAGGGAACGGGGGTTCTGAGTTGGCAGCCCCCATTCCCGAAGCATCCACGGGCAGTTCCCCGAAGGGCTGATACCGGCTGCGCCTCAGCAGCCAGACAACCTCCCCTCCCTCTGGTCGGGCACTGCAAGCCACACAGCCACTTGTGTCCCCTGTGTCCCTGGAGGCCGCAGCGCGTTTTGGGTTTTGGCGCGGACGGGCCCCTCTCGGCTTCCGTAGTCCATTTGCCCCGGAGCCTGCCAGACCCTTGGCCCCAGGGGCGGGCCCTGCTGAGTCCCCGAGCGCCTCCTGGGTTCCTGCCACCACCCCTTGGGCCGGGATGAGGTGCCACCTTGTGCGTAGAAGCCCTGCACACAGGCAAGAAGCCCCCCAGGCCCGCGGGCGCGCCCGACCCTGGAGCCCCCTGGCTGGCTGCAGCCACAGGGAACGGGGGTTCTGAGTTGGCAGCCCCCATTCCCAAAGCATCCACGGGCAGTTCCCCGAAGGGCTGACCCGGCTGGCTGACACCGCTGCGCCTCAGCAGCCAGACAACCTCCCTCCCTCTGGTCGGGCACTGCAAGCCACACAGCCACTTGTGTCCCCTGTGTCCCTGGAGGCCGCAGCGCGTTTTGGGTTTTGGCGCGGACGGGCCCCTCTCGGCTTCCGTAGTCCATTTGCCCCGGAGCCTGCCAGACCCCTGGCCCCAGGGGCGGGCCCTGCTGAGTCCCCGAGCGCCTCCTGGGTTCCTGCCACCACCCTTGGGCCGGGATGAGGTGCCACCTTGTGCGTAGAAGCCCTGCACACAGGCAAGAAGCCCCCCAGGCCCGCGGGCGCGCCCGACCCTGGAGCCCCCTGGCTGGCTGCAGCCACAGGGAACGGGGGTTCTGAGTTGGCAGCCCCCATTCCCGAAGCATCCACGGGCAGTTCCCCGAAGGGCTGACACCGGCTGCGCCTCAGCAGCCAGACAACCTCCCTCCCTCTGGTCGGGCACTGCAAGCCACACAGCCACTTGTGTCCCCTGTGTCCCTGGAGGGCTGCAGCGCGTTTTGGGTTTTGGCGCGGACGGGCCCCTCTCGGCTTCCGTAGTCCATTTGCCCCGGAGCCTGCCAGACCCCTGGCCCCAGGGGCGGGCCCTGCTGAGTCCCCGAGCGCCTCCTGGGTTCCTGCCACCACCCTTGGGCCGGGATGAGGTGCCACCTTGTGCGTAGAAGCCCTGCACACAGGCAAGAAGCCCCCCAGGCCCGCGGGCGCGCCCGACCCTGGAGCCCCCTGGCTGGCTGCAGCCACAGGGAACGGGGGTTCTGAGTTGGCAGCCCCCATTCCCGAAGCATCCACGGGCAGTTCCCCGAAGGGCTGATACCGGCTGCGCCTCAGCAGCCAGACAATCTCCCTCCCTCTGGTCGGGCACTGCAAGCCACACAGCCACTTGTGTCCCCTGTGTCCCTGGAGGCCGCAGCGCGTTTTGGGTTTTGGCGCGGACGGGCCCCCTCTCGGCTTCCGTAGTCCATTTGCCCCGGAGCCTGCCAGACCCTTGGCCCCAGGGGCGGGCCCTGCTGAGTCCCCGAGCGCCTCCTGGGTTCCTGCCACCACCCTTGGGCCGGGATGAGGTGCCACCTTGTGCGTAGAAGCCCTGCACACAGGCAAGAAGCCCCCCAGGCCCGCGGGCAGCGCCCGACCCTGGAGCCCCCCTGGCTGGCTGCAGCCACAGGGAACGGGGGTTCTGAGTTGGCAGCCCCCATTCCCAAAGCATCCACGGGCAGTTCCCCGAAGGGCTGACACCGGCTGCGCCTCAGCAGCCAGACAACCTCCCTCCCTCTGGTCGGGCACTGCAAGCCACACAGCCACTTGTGTCCCCTGTGTCCCTGGAGGGCCGCAGCGCGTTTTGGGTTTTGGCGCGGACGGGCCCCTCTCGGCTTCCGTAGTCCATTTGCCCCGGAGCCTGCCAGACCCCTGGCCCCAGGGGCGGGCCCTGCTGAGTCCCCGAGCGCCTCCTGGGTTCCTGCCACCACCCTTGGGCCGGGATGAGGTGCCACCTTGTGCGTAGAAGCCCTGCACACAGGCAAGAAGCCCCCCAGGCCCGCGGGCGCGCCCGACCCTGGAGCCTCCTGGCTGATTGCAGTCACAGGGAACGGGGGTTCTGAGTTGGCAGCCCCCATTCCCGAAGCATCCACGGGCAGTTCCCCGAAGGGCTGACACCGGCTGCGCCTCAGCAGCCAGACAACCTCCCTCCCTCTGGTCGGGCACTGCAAGCCACACAGCCACTTGTGTCCCCTGTGTCCCTGGAGGCCGCAGCGCGTTTTGGGTTTTGGGCGCGGACGGGCCCCTCTCGGCTTCCGTAGTCCATTTGCCCGGGAGCCTGCCAGACCCCTGGCCCCAGGGGCGGGCCCTGCTGAGTCCCCGAGCGCCTCCTGGGTTCCTGCCACCACCCTTGGGCCGGGATGAGGTGCCACCTTGTGCGTAGAAGCCCTGCACACAGGCAAGAAGCCCCCCAGGCCCCGCGGGCGCGCCCGACCCTGGAGCCCCCTGGCTGGCTGCAGCCACAGGGAACGGGGGTTCTGAGTTGGCAGCCCCCATTCCCGAAGCATCCACGGGCAGTTCCCCGAAGGGCTGACACCGGCTGCGCCTCAGCAGCCAGACAACCTCCCTCCCTCTGGTCGGGCACTGCAAGCCACACAGCCACTTGTGTCCCCTGTGTCCCTGGAGGCCGCAGCGCGTTTTGGGTTTTGGCGCGGACGGGCCCCTCTCGGCTTCCGTAGTCCATTTGCCCCGGAGCCTGCCAGACCCCTGGCCCCAGGGGCGGGCCCTGCTGAGTCCCCGAGCGCCTCCTGGGTTCCTGCCACCACCCTTGGGCCGGGATGAGGTGCCACCTTGTGCGTAGAAGCCCTGCACACAGGCAAGAAGCCCCCCAGGCCCGCGGGCGCGCCCGACCCTGGAGCCTCCTGGCTGATTGCAGTCACAGGGATCGGGGGTTCTGAGTTGGCAGCCCCCATTCCCGAAGCATCCACGGGCAGTTCCCCGAAGGGCTGACACCGGCTGCGCCTCAGCAGCCAGACAACCTCCCTCCCTCTGGTCGGGCACTGCAAGCCACACAGCCACTTGTGTCCCCTGTGTCCCTGGAGGCCGCAGCGCGTTTTGGGTTTTGGCGCGGACGGGCCCCTCTCGGCTTCCGTAGTCCATTTGCCCGGGAGCCTGCCAGACCCCTGGCCCCAGGGGCGGGCCCTGCTGAGTCCCCGAGCGCCTCCTGGGTTCCTGCCACCACCCTTGGGCCGGGATGAGGTGCCACCTTGTGCGTAGAAGCCCTGCACACAGGCAAGAAGCCCCCCAGGCCCGCGGGCGCGCCCGACCCTGGAGCCCCCTGGCTGGCTGCAGCCACAGGGAACGGGGGTTCTGAGTTGGCAGCCCCCATTCCCGAAGCATCCACGGGCAGTTCCCCGAAGGGCTGACACCGGCTGCGCCTCAGCAGCCAGACAACCTCCCTCCCTCTGGTCGGGCACTGCAAGCCACACAGCCACTTGTGTCCCCTGTGTCCCTGGAGGCCGCAGCGCGTTTTGGGTTTTGGCGCGGACGGGCCCCTCTCGGCTTCCGTAGTCCATTTGCCCCGGAGCCTGCCAGACCCCTGGCCCCAGGGGCGGGCCCTGCTGAGTCCCCGAGCGCCTACTGGGTTCCTGCCACCACCCTTGGGCCGGGATGTGGTGCCACCTTGTGTGTAGAAGCCCTGCACACAGGCAAGAAGCCCCCCAGGCCCGCGGGCGCGCCCGACCCTGGAGCCCCCTGGCTGGCTGCAGCCACAGGGAACGGGGGTTCTGAGTTGGCAACCCCCATTCCCGAAGCATCCACGGGCAGTTCCCCGAAGGGCTGACACCGGCTGCGCCTCAGCAGCCAGACAACCTCCCTCCCTCTGGTCGGGCACTGCAAGCCACACAGCCACTTGTGTCCCCTGTGTCCCTGGAGGCCGCCGCGCGTTTTGGGTTTTGGCGCGGACGGGCCCCTCTCGGCTTCCGTAGTCCATTTGCCCCCGGAGCCTGCCAGACCCCTGGCCCCAGGGGCGGCCCTGCTGAGTCCCCGAGCGCCTCCTGGGTTCCTGCCACCACCCTTGGGCCGGGATGAGGTGCCACCTTGTGCGTAGAAGCCCTGCACACAGGCAAGAAGCCCCCCAGGCCCGCGGGCGCGCCCGACCCTGGAGCCCCCTGGCTGGCTGCAGCCACAGGGAACGGGGGTTCTGAGTTGGCAGCCCCCATTCCCGAAGCATCCACGGGCAGTTCCCCGAAGGGCTGACACCGGCTGCGCCTCAGCAGCCAGACAACCTCCCTCCCTCTGGTCGGGCACTGCAAGCCACACAGCCACTTGTGTCCCCTGTGTCCCTGGAGGCCGCAGCGCGTTTTGGGTTTTGGCGCGGACGGGCCCCTCTCGGCTTCCGTAGTCCATTTGCCCCGGAGCCTGCCAGACCCCTGGCCCCCAGGGGCGGCCCTGCTGAGTCCCCGAGCGCCTCCTGGGTTCCTGCCACCACCCTTGGGCCGGGATGAGGTGCCACCTTGTGCGTAGAAGCCCTGCACACAGGCAAGAAGCCCCCCAGGCCCGCGGGCGCGCCCGACCCTGGAGCCCCCTGGCTGGCTGCAGCCACAGGGAACGGGGGTTCTGAGTTGGCAGCCCCTATTCCCGAAGCATGCACGGGCAATTCCCCGAAGGGCTGACACCGGCTGCGCCTCAGCAGCCAGACAACCTCCCTCCCTCTGGTCGGGCACTGCAAGCCACACAGCCACTCGTGTCCCCTGTGTCCCTGGAGGCCGCAGCGCGTTTTGGGTTTTGGCGCGGACGGGCCCCTCTCGGCTTCCGTAGTCCATTTGCCCCGGAGCCTGCCAGACCCCTGGCCCCAGGGGCGGGCCCTGCTGAGTCCCCGAGCGCCTCCTGGGTTCCTGCCACCACCCTTGGGCCGGGATGTGGTGCCAGCTTGTGTGTAGAAGCCCTGCACACAGGCAAGAAGCCCCCCAGGCCCGCGGGCGCGCCCGACCCTGGAGCCCCCTGGCTGGCTGCAGCCACAGGGAACGGGGGTTCTGAGTTGGCAGCCCCCCATTCCCGAAGCATCCACGGGCAGTTCCCCGAAGGGCTGACACCGGCTGCGCCTCAGCAGCCAGACAACCTCCCTCCCTCTGGTCGGGCACTGCAAGCCACACAGCCACTTGTGTCCCCTGTGTCCCTGGAGGCCGCAGCGCGTTTTGGGCTTTGGCGCGGACGGGCCCCTCTCGGCTTCCGTAGTCCATTTGCCCCCGGAGCCTGCCAGAACCCTGGCCCCAGGGGCGGGCCCTGCTGAGTCCCCGAGCGCCTCCTGGGTTCCTGCCACCACCCTTGGGCCGGGATGAGGTGCCACCTTGTGTGTAGAAGCCCTGCACACAGGCAAGAAGCCCCCCAGGCCCGCGGGCGCGCCCGACCCTGGAGCCCCCTGGCTGGCTGCAGCCACAGGGAACGGGGGTTCTGAGTTGGCAGCCCCCATTCCCGAAGCATCCACGGGCAGTTCCCCGAAGGGCTGACACCGGCTGCGCCTCAGCAGCCAGACAACCTCCCTCCCTCTGGTCGGGCACTGCAAGCCACACAGCCACTTGTGTCCCCTGTGTCCCTGGAGGCCGCAGCGCGTTTTGGGTTTTGGCGCGGACGGGGCCCCTCTCGGCTTCCGTAGTCCATTTGCCCCGGAGCCTGCCAGACCCCTGGCCCCAGGGGCGGGCCCTGCTGAGTCCCCGAGCGCCTCCTGGGTTCCTGCCACCACCCTTGGGCCGGGATGAGGTGCCACCTTGTGCGTAGAAGCCCTGCACACAGGCAAGAAGCCCCCCAGGCCCGCGGGCGCGCCCGACCCTGGAGCCCCCTGGCTGGCTGCAGCCACAGGGAACGGGGGTTCTGAGTTGGCAGCCCCCATTCCCGAAGCATCCACGGGCAGTTCCCCGAAGGGCTGACACCGGCTGCGCCTCAGCAGCCAGACAACCTCCCTCCCTCTGGTCGGGCACTGCAAGCCACACAGCCACTTGTGTCCCCTGTGTCCCTGGAGGCCGCAGCGCGTTTTGGGTTTTGGCGCGGACGGGCCCCTCTCGGCTTCCGTAGTCCATTTGCCCCCGGAGCCTGCCAGAACCCTGGCCCCAGGGGCGGGCCCCTGCTGAGTCCCCGAGCGCCTCCTGGGTTCCTGCCACCACCCTTGGGCCGGGATGAGGTGTCACCTTGTGCGTAGAAGCCCTGCACACAGGCAAGAAGCCCCCCAGGCCCGCGGGCGCGCCCGACCCTGGAGCCCCCTGGCTGGCTGCAGCCACAGGGAACGGGGGTTCTGAGTTGGCAGCCCCCATTCCCGAAGCATCCACGGGCAGTTCCCCGAAGGGCTGACACCGGCTGCGCCTCAGCAGCCAGACAACCTCCCTCCCTCTGGTCGGGCACTGCAAGCCACACAGCCACTTGTGTCCCCTGTGTCCCTGGAGGCCGCAGCGCGTTTTGGGTTTTGGCGCGGACGGGCCCCTCTCGGCTTCCGTAGTCCATTTGCCCCCGGAGCCTGCCAGACCCCTGGCCCCAGGGGGCGGGCCCTGCTGAGTCCCCGAGCGCCTCCTGGGTTCCTGCCACCACCCTTGGGCCGGGATGTGGTGCCACCTTGTGTGTAGAAGCCCTGCACACAGGCAAGAAGCCCCCCAGGCCCGCGGGCGCGCCCGACCCTGGAGCCCCCTGGCTGGCTGCAGCCACAGGGAACGGGGGTTCTGAGTTGGCAGCCCCCATTCCCGAAGCATCCACGGGCAGTTCCCCGAAGGGCTGATACCGGCTGCGCCTCAGCAGCCAGACAACCTCCCTCCCTCTGGTCGGGCACTGCAAGCCACACAGCCACTTGTGTCCCCTGTGTCCCTGGAGGCCGCAGCGCGTTTTGGGTTTTGGCGCGGACGGGCCCCTCTCGGCTTCCGTAGTCAATTTGCCCCCGGAGCCTGCCAGAACCCTGGCCCCAGGGGCGGGCCCTGCTGAGTCCCCGAGCGCCTCCTGGGTTCCTGCCACCACCCTTGGGCCGGGATGAGGTGCCACCTTGTGTGTAGAAGCCCTGCACACAGGCAAGAAGCCCCCCAGGCCCGCGGGCGCGCCCGACCCTGGAGCCCCCCTGGCTGGCTGCAGCCACAGGGAACGGGGGTTCTGAGTTGGCAGCCCCCATTCCCGAAGCATCCACGGGCAGTTCCCCGAAGGGCTGACACCGGCTGCGCCTCAGCAGCCAGACAACCTCCCTCCCTCTGGTCGGGCACTGCAAGCCACACAGCCACTTGTGTCCCCTGTGTCCCTGGAGGCCGCAGCACGTTTTGGGTTTTGGCGCGGACGGGCCCCTCTCGGCTTCCGTAGTCCATTTGCCCCGGAGCCTGCCAGACCCCTGGCCCCAGGGGCGGGCCCTGCTGAGTCCCCGAGCGCCTCCTGGGTTCCTGCCACCACCCTTGGGCCGGGATGTGGTGCCACCTTGTGTGTAGAAGCCCTGCACACAGGCAAGAAGCCCCCCAGGCCCGCGGGCACGCCCGACCCTGGAGCCCCCTGGCTGGCTGCAGCCACAGGGAACGGGGGTTCTGAGTTGGCAGCCCCCATTCCCGAAGCATCCACGGGCAGTTCCCCGAAGGGCTGACACCGGCTGCGCCTCAGCAGCCAGACAACCTCCCTCCCTCTGGTCGGGCACTGCAAGCCACACAGCCACTTGTGTCCCCTGTGTCCCTGGAGGCCGCAGCGCGTTTTGGGTTTTGGCGCGGACGGGCCCCTCTCGGCTTCCGTAGTCCATTTGCCCCGGAGCCTGCCAGACCCCTGGCCCCAGGGGCGGGCCCTGCTGAGTCCCCGAGCGCCTCCTGGGTTCCTGCCACCACCCTTGGGCCGGGATGAGGTGCCACCTTGTGCGTAGAAGCCCTGCACACAGGCAAGAAGCCCCCCAGGCCCGCGGGCGCGCCCGACCCTGGAGCCCCCTGGCTGGCTGCAGCCACAGGGAACGGGGGTTCTGAGTTGGCAGCCCCTATTCCCGAAGCATGCACGGGCAATTCCCCGAAGGGCTGACACCGGCTGCGCCTCAGCAGCCAGACAACCTCCCTCCCTCTGGTCGGGCACTGCAAGCCACACAGCCACTTGTGTCCCCTGTGTCCCTGGAGGCCGCAGCGCGTTTTGGGTTTTGGCGCGGACGGGCCCCTCTCGGCTTCCGTAGTCCATTTGCCCCGGAGCCTGCCAGACCCCTGGCCCCAGGGGCGGGCCCTGCTGAGTCCCCGAGCGCCTCCTGGGTTCCTGCCACCACCCTTGGGCCGGGATGTGGTGCCACCTTGTGTGTAGAAGCCCTGCACACAGGCAAGAAGCCCCCCAGGCCCGCGGGCGCACCCGACCCTGGAGCCCCCTGGCTGGCTGCAGCCACAGGGAACGGGGGTTCTGAGTTGGCAGCCCCCATTCCCGAAGCATCCACGGGCAGTTCCCCGAAGGGCTGACACCGGCTGCGCCTCAGCAGCCAGACAACCTCCCTCCCTCTGGTCGGGCACTGCAAGCCACACAGCCACTTGTGTCCCCTGTGTCCCTGGAGGCCGCAGCGCGTTTTGGGTTTTGGCGCGGACGGGCCCCTCTCGGCTTCCGTAGTCCATTTGCCCCGGAGCCTGCCAGACCCCTGGCCCCAGGGGCGGGCCCTGCTGAGTCCCCGAGCGCCTCCTGGGTTCCTGCCACCACCCTTGGGCCGGGATGAGGTGCCACCTTGTGCGTAGAAGCCCTGCACACAGGCAAGAAGCCCCCCAGGCCCGCGGGCGCGCCCGACCCTGGAGCCCCCTGGCTGGCTGCAGCCACAGGGAACGGGGGTTCTGAGTTGGCAGCCCCCATTCCCGAAGCATCCACGGGCAGTTCCCCGAAGGGCTGACACCGGCTGCGCCTCAGCAGCCAGACAACCTCCCTCCCTCTGGTCGGGCACTGCAAGCCACACAGCCACTTGTGTCCCCTGTGTCCCTGGAGGCCGCAGCGCGTTTTGGGTTTTGGCGCGGACGGGCCCCTCTCGGCTTCCGTAGTCCATTTGCCCCGGAGCCTGCCAGACCCCTGGCCCCAGGGGCGGGCCCTGCTGAGTCCCCGAGCGCCTCCTGGGTTCCTGCCACCACCCTTGGGCCGGGATGAGGTGCCACCTTGTGCGTAGAAGCCCTGCACACAGGCAAGAAGCCCCCCAGGCCCGCGGGCGCGCCCGACCCTGGAGCCCCCTGGCTGGCTGCAGCCACAGGGAACGGGGGTTCTGAGTTGGCAGCCCCCATTCCCGAAGCATCCACGGGCAGTTCCCCGAAGGGCTGACACCGGCTGCGCCTCAGCAGCCAGACAACCTCCCTCCCTCTGGTCGGGCACTGCAAGCCACACAGCCACTTGTGTCCCCTGTGTCCCTGGAGGCCGCAGCGCGTTTTGGGTTTTGGCGCGGACGGGCCCCTCTCGGCTTCCGTAGTCCATTTGCCCCCGGAGCCTGCCAGAACCCTGGCCCCAGGGGCGGGCCCTGCTGAGTCCCCGAGCGCCTCCTGGGTTCCTGCCACCACCCTTGGGCCTGGATGAGGTGCCACCTTGTGTGTAGAAGCCCTGCACACAGGCAAGAAGCCCCCCAGGCCCGCGGGCGCGCCCGACCCTGGAGCCCCCTGGCTGGCTGCAGCCACAGGGAACGGGGGTTCTGAGTTGGCAGCCCCCATTCCCGAAGCATCCACGGGCAGTTCCCCGAAGGGCTGACACCGGCTGCGCCTCAGCAGCCAGACAACCTCCCTCCCTCTGGTCGGGCACTGCAAGCCACACAGCCACTTGTGTCCCCTGTGTCCCTGGAGGCCGCAGCGCGTTTTGGGTTTTGGCGCGGACGGGCCCCTCTCGGCTTCCGTAGTCCATTTGCCCCCGGAGCCTGCCAGACCCCTGGCCCCAGGGGCGGGCCCTGCTGAGTCCCCGAGCGCCTCCTGGGTTCCTGCCACCACCCTTGGGCCGGGATGTGGTGCCACCTTGTGTGTAGAAGCCCTGCACACAGGCAAGAAGCCCCCCAGGCCCGCGGGCGCGCCCGACCCCTGGAGCCCCCTGGCTGGCTGCAGCCACAGGGAACGGGGGTTCTGAGTTGGCAGCCCCCATTCCCGAAGCATCCACGGGCAAGTTCCCCGAAGGGCTGATACCGGCTGCGCCTCAGCAGCCAGACAACCTCCCTCCCTCTGGTCGGGCACTGCAAGCCACACAGCCACTTGTGTCCCCTGTGTCCCTGGAGGCCGCAGCGCGTTTTGGGTTTTGGCGCGGACGGGCCCCTCTCGGCTTCCGTAGTCAATTTGCCCCCGGAGCCTGCCAGAACCCTGGCCCCAGGGGCGGGCCCTGCTGAGTCCCCGAGCGCCTCCTGGGTTCCTGCCACCACCCTTGGGCCGGGATGAGGTGCCACCTTGTGTGTAGAAGCCCTGCACACAGGCAAGAAGCCCCCCAGGCCCGCGGGCGCGCCCGACCCTGGAGCCCCCTGGCTGGCTGCAGCCACAGGGAACGGGGGTTCTGAGTTGGCAGCCCCCATTCCCGAAGCATCCACGGGCAGTTCCCCGAAGGGCTGACACCGGCTGCGCCTCAGCAGCCAGACAACCTCCCTCCCTCTGGTCGGGCACTGCAAGCCACACAGCCACTTGTGTCCCCTGTGTCCCTGGAGGCCGCAGCACGTTTTGGGTTTTGGCGCGGACGGGCCCCTCTCGGCTTCCGTAGTCCATTTGCCCCGGAGCCTGCCAGACCCCTGGCCCCAGGGGCGGGCCCTGCTGAGTCCCCGAGCGCCTCCTGGGTTCCTGCCACCACCCTTGGGCCGGGATGTGGTGCCACCTTGTGTGTAGAAGCCCTGCACACAGGCAAGAAGCCCCCCAGGCCCGCGGGCGCGCCCGACCCTGGAGCCCCCTGGCTGGCTGCAGCCACAGGGAACGGGGGTTCTGAGTTGGCAGCCCCCATTCCCGAAGCATCCACGGGCAGTTCCCCGAAGGGCTGACACCGGCTGCGCCTCAGCAGCCAGACAACCTCCCTCCCTCTGGTCGGGCACTGCAAGCCACACAGCCACTTGTGTCCCCTGTGTCCCTGGAGGCCGCAGCGCGTTTTGGGTTTTGGCGCGGACGGGCCCCTCTCGGCTTCCGTAGTCCATTTGCCCCGGAGCCTGCCAGACCCCTGGCCCCAGGGGCGGGCCCTGCTGAGTCCCCGAGCGCCTCCTGGGTTCCTGCCACCACCCTTGGGCCGGGATGAGGTGCCACCTTGTGCGTAGAAGCCCTGCACACAGGCAAGAAGCCCCCCAGGCCCGCGGGCGCGCCCGACCCTGGAGCCCCCTGGCTGGCTGCAGCCACAGGGAACGGGGGTTCTGAGTTGGCAGCCCCTTTTCCCGAAGCATGCACGGGCAATTCCCCGAAGGGCTGACACCGGCTGCGCCTCAGCAGCCAGACAACCTCCCTCCCTCTGGTCGGGCACTGCAAGCCACACAGCCACTTGTGTCCCCTGTGTCCCTGGAGGCCGCAGCGCGTTTTGGGTTTTGGCGCGGACGGGCCCCTCTCGGCTTCCGTAGTCCATTTGCCCCGGAGCCTGCCAGACCCCTGGCCCCAGGGGCGGGCCCTGCTGAGTCCCCGAGCGCCTCCTGGGTTCCTGCCACCACCCTTGGGCCGGGATGTGGTGCCACCTTGTGTGTAGAAGCCCTGCACACAGGCAAGAAGCCCCCCAGGCCCGCGGGCGCACCCGACCCTGGAGCCCCCTGGCTGGCTGCAGCCACAGGGAACGGGGGTTCTGAGTTGGCAGCCCCCATTCCCGAAGCATCCACGGGCAGTTCCCCGAAGGGCTGACACCGGCTGCGCCTCAGCAGCCAGACAACCTCCCTCCCTCTGGTCGGGCACTGCAAGCCACACAGCCACTTGTGTCCCCTGTGTCCCTGGAGGCCGCAGCGCGTTTTGGGTTTTGGCGCGGACGGGCCCCTCTCGGCTTCCGTAGTCCATTTGCCCCGGAGCCTGCCAGACCCCTGGCCCCAGGGGCGGGCCCTGCTGAGTCCCCGAGCGCCTCCTGGGTTCCTGCCACCACCCTTGGGCCGGGATGAGGTGCCACCTTGTGCGTAGAAGCCCTGCACACAGGCAAGAAGCCCCCCAGGCCCGCGGGCGCGCCCGACCCTGGAGCCCCCTGGCTGGCTGCAGCCACAGGGAACGGGGGTTCTGAGTTGGCAGCCCCCATTCCCGAAGCATCCACGGGCAGTTCCCCGAAGGGCTGACACCGGCTGCGCCTCAGCAGCCAGACAACCTCCCTCCCTCTGGTCGGGCACTGCAAGCCACACAGCCACTTGTGTCCCCTGTGTCCCTGGAGGCCGCAGCGCGTTTTGGGTTTTGGCGCGGACGGGCCCCTCTCGGCTTCCGTAGTCCATTTGCCCCGGAGCCTGCCAGACCCCTGGCCCCAGGGGCGGGCCCTGCTGAGTCCCCGAGCGCCTCCTGGGTTCCTGCCACCACCCTTGGGCCGGGATGAGGTGCCACCTTGTGCGTAGAAGCCCTGCACACAGGCAAGAAGCCCCCCAGGCCCGCGGGCGCGCCCGACCCTGGAGCCCCCTGGCTGGCTGCAGCCACAGGGAACGGGGGTTCTGAGTTGGCAGCCCCCATTCCCGAAGCATCCACGGGCAGTTCCCCGAAGGGCTGACACCGGCTGCGCCTCAGCAGCCAGACAACCTCCCTCCCTCTGGTCGGGCACTGCAAGCCACACAGCCACTTGTGTCCCCTGTGTCCCTGGAGGCCGCAGCGCGTTTTGGGTTTTGGCGCGGACGGGCCCCTCTCGGCTTCCGTAGTCCATTTGCCCCCGGAGCCTGCCAGAACCCTGGCCCCAGGGGCGGGCCCTGCTGAGTCCCCGAGCGCCTCCTGGGTTCCTGCCACCACCCTTGGGCCTGGATGAGGTGCCACCTTGTGTGTAGAAGCCCTGCACACAGGCAAGAAGCCCCCCAGGCCCGCGGGCGCGCCCGACCCTGGAGCCCCCTGGCTGGCTGCAGCCACAGGGAACGGGGGTTCTGAGTTGGCAGCCCCCATTCCCGAAGCATCCACGGGCAGTTCCCCGAAGGGCTGACACCGGCTGCGCCTCAGCAGCCAGACAACCTCCCTCCCTCTGGTCGGGCACTGCAAGCCACACAGCCACTTGTGTCCCCTGTGTCCCTGGAGGCCGCAGCGCGTTTTGGGTTTTGGCGCGGACGGGCCCCTCTCGGCTTCCGTAGTCCATTTGCCCCGGAGCCTGCCAGACCCCTGGCCCCAGGGGCGGGCCCTGCTGAGTCCCCGAGCGCCTCCTGGGTTCCTGCCACCACCCTTGGGCCGGGATGTGGTGCCACCTTGTGCGTAGAAGCCCTGCACACAGGCAAGAAGCCCCCCAGGCCCGCGGGCGCGCCCGACCCTGGAGCCCCCTGGCTGGCTGCAGCCACAGGGAACGGGGGTTCTGAGTTGGCAGCCCCCATTCCCAAAGCATCCACGGGCAGTTCCCCGAAGGGCTGACACCGGCTGCGCCTCAGCAGCCAGACAACCTCCCTCCCTCTGGTCGGGCACTGCAAGCCACACAGCCACTTGTGTCCCCTGTGTCCCTGGAGGCCGCAGCGCGTTTTGGGTTTTGGCGCGGACGGGCCCCTCTCGGCTTCCGTAGTCCATTTGCCCCGGAGCCTGCCAGACCCCTGGCCCCAGGGGCGGGCCCTGCTGAGTCCCCGAGCGCCTCCTGGGTTCCTGCCACCACCCTTGGGCCGGGATGAGGTGCCACCTTGTGCGTAGAAGCCCTGCACACAGGCAAGAAGCCCCCCAGGCCCGCGGGCGCGCCCGACCCTGGAGCCCCCTGGCTGGCTGCAGCCACAGGGAACGGGGGTTCTGAGTTGGCAGCCCCCATTCCCGAAGCATCCACGGGCAGTTCCCCGAAGGGCTGACACCGGCTGCGCCTCAGCAGCCAGACAACCTCCCTCCCTCTGGTCGGGCACTGCAAGCCACACAGCCACTTGTGTCCCCTGTGTCCCTGGAGGCCGCAGCGCGTTTTGGGTTTTGGCGCGGACGGGCCCCTCTCGGCTTCCGTAGTCCATTTGCCCCCGGAGCCTGCCAGAACCCTGGCCCCAGGGGCGGGCCCTGCTGAGTCCCCGAGCGCCTCCTGGGTTCCTGCCACCACCCTTGGGCCGGGATGAGGTGCCACCTTGTGTGTAGAAGCCCTGCACACAGGCAAGAAGCCCCCCAGGCCCGCGGGCGCGCCCGACCCTGGAGCCCCCTGGCTGGCTGCAGCCACAGGGAACGGGGGTTCTGAGTTGGCAGCCCCCATTCCCGAAGCATCCACGGGCAGTTCCCCGAAGGGCTGACACCGGCTGCGCCTCAGCAGCCAGACAACCTCCCTCCCTCTGGTCGGGCACTGCAAGCCACACAGCCACTTGTGTCCCCTGTGTCCCTGGAGGCCGCAGCGCGTTTTGGGTTTTGGCGCGGACGGGCCCCTCTCGGCTTCCGTAGTCCATTTGCCCCGGAGCCTGCCAGACCCCTGGCCCCAGGGGCGGGCCCTGCTGAGTCCCCGAGCGCCTCCTGGGTTCCTGCCACCACCCTTGGGCCGGGATGTGGTGCCACCTTGTGTGTAGAAGCCCTGCACACAGGCAAGAAGCCCCCCAGGCCCGCGGGCGCGCCCGACCCTGGAGCCCCCTGGCTGGCTGCAGCCACAGGGAACGGGGGTTCTGAGTTGGCAGCCCCCATTCCCGAAGCATCCACGGGCAGTTCCCCGAAGGGCTGACACCGGCTGCGCCTCAGCAGCCAGACAACCTCCCTCCCTCTGGTCGGGCACTGCAAGCCACACAGCCACTTGTGTCCCCTGTGTCCCTGGAGGCCGCAGCGCGTTTTGGGTTTTGGCGCGGACGGGCCCCTCTCGGCTTCCGTAGTCCATTTGCCCCGGAGCCTGCCAGACCCCTGGCCCCAGGGGCGGGCCCTGCTGAGTCCCCGAGCGCCTCCTGGGTTCCTGCCACCACCCTTGGGCCGGGATGAGGTGCCACCTTGTGCGTAGAAGCCCTGCACACAGGCAAGAAGCCCCCCAGGCCCGCGGGCGCGCCCGACCCTGGAGCCCCCTGGCTGGCTGCAGCCACAGGGAACGGGGGTTCTGAGTTGGCAGCCCCCATTCCCGAAGCATCCACGGGCAGTTCCCCGAAGGGCTGACACCGGCTGCGCCTCAGCAGCCAGACAACCTCCCTCCCTCTGGTCGGGCACTGCAAGCCACACAGCCACTTGTGTCCCCTGTGTCCCTGGAGGCCGCAGCGCGTTTTGGGTTTTGGCGCGGACGGGCCCCTCTCGGCTTCCGTAGTCCATTTGCCCCCGGAGCCTGCCAGAACCCTGGCCCCAGGGGCGGGCCCTGCTGAGTCCCCGAGCGCCTCCTGGGTTCCTGCCACCACCCTTGGGCCGGGATGTGGTGCCACCTTGTGTGTAGAAGCCCTGCACACAGGCAAGAAGCCCCCCAGGCCAGCGGGCGCGCCCGACCCTGGAGCCCCCTGGCTGGCTGCAGCCACAGGGAACGGGGGTTCTGAGTTGGCAGCCCCCATTCCCGAAGCATCCACGGGCAGTTCCCCGAAGGGCTGACACCGGCTGCGCCTCAGCAGCCAGACAACCTCCCTCCCTCTGGTCGGGCACTGCAAGCCACACAGCCACTTGTGTCCCCTGTGTCCCTGGAGGCCGCAGCGCGTTTTGGGTTTTGGCGCGGACGGGCCCCTCTCGGCTTCCGTAGTCCATTTGCCCCGGAGCCTGCCAGACCCCTGGCCCCAGGGGCGGGCCCTGCTGAGTCCCCGAGCGCCTCCTGGGTTCCTGCCACCACCCTTGGGCCGGGATGAGGTGCCACCTTGTGCGTAGAAGCCCTGCACACAGGCAAGAAGCCCCCCAGGCCCGCGGGCGCGCCCGACCCTGGAGCCCCCTGGCTGGCTGCAGCCACAGGGAACGGGGGTTCTGAGTTGGCAGCCCCCATTCCCGAAGCATCCACGGGCAGTTCCCCGAAGGGCTGACACCGGCTGCGCCTCAGCAGCCAGACAACCTCCCTCCCTCTGGTCGGGCACTGCAAGCCACACAGCCACTTGTGTCCCCTGTGTCCCTGGAGGCCGCAGCGCGTTTTGGGTTTTGGCGCGGACGGGCCCCTCTCGGCTTCCGTAGTCCATTTGCCCCCGGAGCCTGCCAGACCCCTGGCCCCAGGGGCGGGCCCTGCTGAGTCCCCGAGCGCCTCCTGGGTTCCTGCCACCACCCTTGGGCCGGGATGTGGTGCCACCTTGTGTGTAGAAGCCCTGCACACAGGCAAGAAGCCCCCCAGGCCCGCGGGCGCGCCCGACCCTGGAGCCCCCTGGCTGGCTGCAGCCACAGGGAACGGGGGTTCTGAGTTGGCAGCCCCCATTCCCGAAGCATCCACGGGCAGTTCCCCGAAGGGCTGATACCGGCTGCGCCTCAGCAGCCAGACAACCTCCCTCCCTCTGGTCGGGCACTGCAAGCCACACAGCCACTTGTGTCCCCTGTGTCCCTGGAGGCCGCAGCGCGTTTTGGGTTTTGGCGCGGACGGGCCCCTCTCGGCTTCCGTAGTCAATTTGCCCCCGGAGCCTGCCAGAACCCTGGCCCCAGGGGCGGGCCCTGCTGAGTCCCCGAGCGCCTCCTGGGTTCCTGCCACCACCCTTGGGCCGGGATGAGGTGCCACCTTGTGTGTAGAAGCCCTGCACACAGGCAAGAAGCCCCCCAGGCCCGCGGGCGCGCCCGACCCTGGAGCCCCCTGGCTGGCTGCAGCCACAGGGAACGGTGGTTCTGAGTTGGCAGCCCCCATTCCCGAAGCATCCACGGGCAGTTCCCCGAAGGGCTGACACCGGCTGCGCCTCAGCAGCCAGACAACCTCCCTCCCTCTGGTCGGGCACTGCAAGCCACACAGCCACTTGTGTCCCCTGTGTCCCTGGAGGCCGCAGCACGTTTTGGGTTTTGGCGCGGACGGGCCCCTCTCGGCTTCCGTAGTCCATTTGCCCCGGAGCCTGCCAGACCCCTGGCCCCAGGGGCGGGCCCTGCTGAGTCCCCGAGCGCCTCCTGGGTTCCTGCCACCACCCTTGGGCCGGGATGTGGTGCCACCTTGTGTGTAGAAGCCCTGCACACAGGCAAGAAGCCCCCCAGGCCCGCGGGCGCGCCCGACCCTGGAGCCCCCTGGCTGGCTGCAGCCACAGGGAACGGGGGTTCTGAGTTGGCAGCCCCCATTCCCGAAGCATCCACGGGCAGTTCCCCGAAGGGCTGACACCGGCTGCGCCTCAGCAGCCAGACAACCTCCCTCCCTCTGGTCGGGCACTGCAAGCCACACAGCCACTTGTGTCCCCTGTGTCCCTGGAGGCCGCAGCGCGTTTTGGGTTTTGGCGCGGACGGGCCCCTCTCGGCTTCCGTAGTCCATTTGCCCCGGAGCCTGCCAGACCCCTGGCCCCAGGGGCGGGCCCTGCTGAGTCCCCGAGCGCCTCCTGGGTTCCTGCCACCACCCTTGGGCCGGGATGAGGTGCCACCTTGTGCGTAGAAGCCCTGCACACAGGCAAGAAGCCCCCCAGGCCCGCGGGCGCGCCCGACCCTGGAGCCCCCTGGCTGGCTGCAGCCACAGGGAACGGGGGTTCTGAGTTGGCAGCCCCTATTCCCGAAGCATGCACGGGCAATTCCCCGAAGGGCTGACACCGGCTGCGCCTCAGCAGCCAGACAACCTCCCTCCCTCTGGTCGGGCACTGCAAGCCACACAGCCACTTGTGTCCCCTGTGTCCCTGGAGGCCGCAGCGCGTTTTGGGTTTTGGCGCGGACGGGCCCCTCTCGGCTTCCGTAGTCCATTTGCCCCGGAGCCTGCCAGACCCCTGGCCCCAGGGGCGGGCCCTGCTGAGTCCCCGAGCGCCTCCTGGGTTCCTGCCACCACCCTTGGGCCGGGATGTGGTGCCACCTTGTGTGTAGAAGCCCTGCACACAGGCAAGAAGCCCCCCAGGCCCGCGGGCGCACCCGACCCTGGAGCCCCCTGGCTGGCTGCAGCCACAGGGAACGGGGGTTCTGAGTTGGCAGCCCCCATTCCCGAAGCATCCACGGGCAGTTCCCCGAAGGGCTGACACCGGCTGCGCCTCAGCAGCCAGACAACCTCCCTCCCTCTGGTCGGGCACTGCAAGCCACACAGCCACTTGTGTCCCCTGTGTCCCTGGAGGCCGCAGCGCGTTTTGGGTTTTGGCGCGGACGGGCCCCTCTCGGCTTCCGTAGTCCATTTGCCCCGGAGCCTGCCAGACCCCTGGCCCCAGGGGCGGGCCCTGCTGAGTCCCCGAGCGCCTCCTGGGTTCCTGCCACCACCCTTGGGCCGGGATGAGGTGCCACCTTGTGCGTAGAAGCCCTGCACACAGGCAAGAAGCCCCCCAGGCCCGCGGGCGCGCCCGACCCTGGAGCCCCCTGGCTGGCTGCAGCCACAGGGAACGGGGGTTCTGAGTTGGCAGCCCCCATTCCCGAAGCATCCACGGGCAGTTCCCCGAAGGGCTGACACCGGCTGCGCCTCAGCAGCCAGACAACCTCCCTCCCTCTGGTCGGGCACTGCAAGCCACACAGCCACTTGTGTCCCCTGTGTCCCTGGAGGCCGCAGCGCGTTTTGGGTTTTGGCGCGGACGGGCCCCTCTCGGCTTCCGTAGTCCATTTGCCCCGGAGCCTGCCAGACCCCTGGCCCCAGGGGCGGGCCCTGCTGAGTCCCCGAGCGCCTCCTGGGTTCCTGCCACCACCCTTGGGCCGGGATGAGGTGCCACCTTGTGCGTAGAAGCCCTGCACACAGGCAAGAAGCCCCCCAGGCCCGCGGGCGCGCCCGACCCTGGAGCCCCCTGGCTGGCTGCAGCCACAGGGAACGGGGGTTCTGAGTTGGCAGCCCCCATTCCCGAAGCATCCACGGGCAGTTCCCCGAAGGGCTGACACCGGCTGCGCCTCAGCAGCCAGACAACCTCCCTCCCTCTGGTCGGGCACTGCAAGCCACACAGCCACTTGTGTCCCCTGTGTCCCTGGAGGCCGCAGCGCGTTTTGGGTTTTGGCGCGGACGGGCCCCTCTCGGCTTCCGTAGTCCATTTGCCCCCGGAGCCTGCCAGAACCCTGGCCCCAGGGGCGGGCCCTGCTGAGTCCCCGAGCGCCTCCTGGGTTCCTGCCACCACCCTTGGGCCTGGATGAGGTGCCACCTTGTGTGTAGAAGCCCTGCACACAGGCAAGAAGCCCCCCAGGCCCGCGGGCGCGCCCGACCCTGGAGCCCCCTGGCTGGCTGCAGCCACAGGGAACGGGGGTTCTGAGTTGGCAGCCCCCATTCCCGAAGCATCCACGGGCAGTTCCCCGAAGGGCTGACACCGGCTGCGCCTCAGCAGCCAGACAACCTCCCTCCCTCTGGTCGGGCACTGCAAGCCACACAGCCACTTGTGTCCCCTGTGTCCCTGGAGGCCGCAGCGCGTTTTGGGTTTTGGCGCGGACGGGCCCCTCTCGGCTTCCGTAGTCCATTTGCCCCGGAGCCTGCCAGACCCCTGGCCCCAGGGGCGGGCCCTGCTGAGTCCCCGAGCGCCTCCTGGGTTCCTGCCACCACCCTTGGGCCGGGATGTGGTGCCACCTTGTGCGTAGAAGCCCTGCACACAGGCAAGAAGCCCCCCAGGCCCGCGGGCGCGCCCGACCCTGGAGCCCCCTGGCTGGCTGCAGCCACAGGGAACGGGGGTTCTGAGTTGGCAGCCCCCATTCCCGAAGCATCCACGGGCAGTTCCCCGAAGGGCTGACACCGGCTGCGCCTCAGCAGCCAGACAACCTCCCTCCCTCTGGTCGGGCACTGCAAGCCACACAGCCACTTGTGTCCCCTGTGTCCCTGGAGGCCGCAGCGCGTTTTGGGTTTTGGCGCGGACGGGCCCCTCTCGGCTTCCGTAGTCCATTTGCCCCGGAGCCTGCCAGACCCCTGGCCCCAGGGGCGGGCCCTGCTGAGTCCCCGAGCGCCTCCTGGGTTCCTGCCACCACCCTTGGGCCGGGATGAGGTGCCACCTTGTGCGTAGAAGCCCTGCACACAGGCAAGAAGCCCCCCAGGCCCGCGGGCGCGCCCGACCCTGGAGCCCCCTGGCTGGCTGCAGCCACAGGGAACGGGGGTTCTGAGTTGGCAGCCCCCATTCCCGAAGCATCCACGGGCAGTTCCCCGAAGGGCTGACACCGGCTGCGCCTCAGCAGCCAGACAACCTCCCTCCCTCTGGTCGGGCACTGCAAGCCACACAGCCACTTGTGTCCCCTGTGTCCCTGGAGGCCGCAGCGCGTTTTGGGTTTTGGCGCGGACGGGCCCCTCTCGGCTTCCGTAGTCCATTTGCCCCCGGAGCCTGCCAGAACCCTGGCCCCAGGGGCGGGCCCTGCTGAGTCCCCGAGCGCCTCCTGGGTTCCTGCCACCACCCTTGGGCCGGGATGAGGTGCCACCTTGTGTGTAGAAGCCCTGCACACAGGCAAGAAGCCCCCCAGGCCCGCGGGCGCGCCCGACCCTGGAGCCCCCTGGCTGGCTGCAGCCACAGGGAATGGGGGTTCTGAGTTGGCAGCCCCCATTCCCGAAGCATCCACGGGCAGTTCCCCGAAGGGCTGACACCGGCTGCGCCTCAGCAGCCAGACAACCTCCCTCCCTCTGGTCGGGCACTGCAAGCCACACAGCCACTTGTGTCCCCTGTGTCCCTGGAGGCCGCAGCGCGTTTTGGGTTTTGGCGCGGACGGGCCCCTCTCGGCTTCCGTAGTCCATTTGCCCCGGAGCCTGCCAGACCCCTGGCCCCAGGGGCGGGCCCTGCTGAGTCCCCGAGCGCCTCCTGGGTTCCTGCCACCACCCTTGGGCCGGGATGAGGTGCCACCTTGTGTGTAGAAGCCCTGCACACAGGCAAGAAGCCCCCCAGGCCCGCGGGCGCGCCCGACCCTGGAGCCCCCTGGCTGGCTGCAGCCACAGGGAACGGGGGTTCTGAGTTGGCAGCCCCCATTCCCGAAGCATCCACGGGCAGTTCCCCGAAGGGCTGACACCGGCTGCGCCTCAGCAGCCAGACAACCTCCCTCCCTCTGGTCGGGCACTGCAAGCCACACAGCCACTTGTGTCCCCTGTGTCCCTGGAGGCCGCAGCGCGTTTTGGGTTTTGGCGCGGACGGGCCCCTCTCGGCTTCCGTAGTCCATTTGCCCCGGAGCCTGCCAGACCCCTGGCCCCAGGGGCGGGCCCTGCTGAGTCCCCGAGCGCCTCCTGGGTTCCTGCCACCACCCTTGGGCCGGGATGTGGTGCCACCTTGTGTGTAGAAGCCCTGCACACAGGCAAGAAGCCCCCCAGGCCCGCGGGCGCGCCCGACCCTGGAGCCCCCTGGCTGGCTGCAGCCACAGGGAACGGGGGTTCTGAGTTGGCAGCCCCCATTCCCGAAGCATCCACGGGCAGTTCCCCGAAGGGCTGACACCGGCTGCGCCTCAGCAGCCAGACAACCTCCCTCCCTCTGGTCGGGCACTGCAAGCCACACAGCCACTTGTGTCCCCTGTGTCCCTGGAGGCCGCAGCGCGTTTTGGGTTTTGGCGCGGACGGGCCCCTCTCGGCTTCCGTAGTCCATTTGCCCCGGAGCCTGCCAGACCCCTGGCCCCAGGGGCGGGCCCTGCTGAGTCCCCGAGCGCCTCCTGGGTTCCTGCCACCACCCTTGGGCCGGGATGAGGTGCCACCTTGTGCGTAGAAGCCCTGCACACAGGCAAGAAGCCCCCCAGGCCCGCGGGCGCGCCCGACCCTGGAGCCCCCTGGCTGGCTGCAGCCACAGGGAACGGGGGTTCTGAGTTGGCAGCCCCCATTCCCGAAGCATCCACGGGCAGTTCCCCGAAGGGCTGACACCGGCTGCGCCTCAGCAGCCAGACAACCTCCCTCCCTCTGGTCGGGCACTGCAAGCCACACAGCCACTTGTGTCCCCTGTGTCCCTGGAGGCCGCAGCGCGTTTTGGGTTTTGGCGCGGACGGGCCCCTCTCGGCTTCCGTAGTCCATTTGCCCCCGGAGCCTGCCAGAACCCTGGCCCCAGGGGCGGGCCCTGCTGAGTCCCCGAGCGCGTCCTGGGTTCCTGCCACCACCCTTGGGCCGGGATGAGGTGCCACCTTGTGTGTAGAAGCCCTGCACACAGGCAAGAAGCCCCCCAGGCCCGCGGGCGCGCCCGACCCTGGAGCCCCCTGGCTGGCTGCAGCCACAGGGAACGGGGGTTCTGAGTTGGCAGCCCCCATTCCCGAAGCATCCACGGGCAGTTCCCCGAAGGGCTGACACCGGCTGCGCCTCAGCAGCCAGACAACCTCCCTCCCTCTGGTCGGGCACTGCAAGCCACACAGCCACTTGTGTCCCCTGTGTCCCTGGAGGCCGCAGCGCGTTTTGGGTTTTGGCGCGGACGGGCCCCTCTCGGCTTCCGTAGTCCATTTGCCCCGGAGCCTGCCAGACCCCTGGCCCCAGGGGCGGGCCCTGCTGAGTCCCCGAGCGCCTCCTGGGTTCCTGCCACCACCCTTGGGCCGGGATGTGGTGCCACCTTGTGTGTAGAAGCCCTGCACACAGGCAAGAAGCCCCCCAGGCCCGCGGGCGCGCCCGACCCTGGAGCCCCCTGGCTGGCTGCAGCCACAGGGAACGGGGGTTCTGAGTTGGCAGCCCCCATTCCCGAAGCATCCACGGGCAGTTCCCCGAAGGGCTGACACCGGCTGCGCCTCAGCAGCCAGACAACCTCCCTCCCTCTGGTCGGGCACTGCAAGCCACACAGCCACTTGTGTCCCCTGTGTCCCTGGAGGCCGCAGCGCGTTTTGGGTTTTGGCGCGGACGGGCCCCTCTCGGTTTCCGTAGTCCATTTGCCCCGGAGCCTGCCAGACCCCTGGCCCCAGGGGCGGGCCCTGCTGAGTCCCCGAGCGCCTCCTGGGTTCCTGCCACCACCCTTGGGCCGGGATGAGGTGCCACCTTGTGCGTAGAAGCCCTGCACACAGGCAAGAAGCCCCCCAGGCCCGCGGGCGCGCCCGACCCTGGAGCCCCCTGGCTGGCTGCAGCCACAGGGAACGGGGGTTCTGAGTTGGCAGCCCCTATTCCCGAAGCATGCACGGGCAATTCCCCGAAGGGCTGACACCGGCTGCGCCTCAGCAGCCAGACAACCTCCCTCCCTCTGGTCGGGCACTGCAAGCCACACAGCCACTTGTGTCCCCTGTGTCCCTGGAGGCCGCAGCGCGTTTTGGGTTTTGGCGCGGACGGGCCCCTCTCGGCTTCCGTAGTCCATTTGCCCCGGAGCCTGCCAGACCCCTGGCCCCAGGGGCGGGCCCTGCTGAGTCCCCGAGCGCCTCCTGGGTTCCTGCCACCACCCTTGGGCCGGGATGTGGTGCCACCTTGTGTGTAGAAGCCCTGCACACAGGCAAGAAGCCCCCCAGGCCCGCGGGCGCACCCGACCCTGGAGCCCCCTGGCTGGCTGCAGCCACAGGGAACGGGGGTTCTGAGTTGGCAGCCCCCATTCCCGAAGCATCCACGGGCAGTTCCCCGAAGGGCTGACACCGGCTGCGCCTCAGCAGCCAGACAACCTCCCTCCCTCTGGTCGGGCACTGCAAGCCACACAGCCACTTGTGTCCCCTGTGTCCCTGGAGGCCGCAGCGCGTTTTGGGTTTTGGCGCGGACGGGCCCCTCTCGGCTTCCGTAGTCCATTTGCCCCGGAGCCTGCCAGACCCCTGGCCCCAGGGGCGGGCCCTGCTGAGTCCCCGAGCGCCTCCTGGGTTCCTGCCACCACCCTTGGGCCGGGATGAGGTGCCACCTTGTGCGTAGAAGCCCTGCACACAGGCAAGAAGCCCCCCAGGCCCGCGGGCGCGCCCGACCCTGGAGCCCCCTGGCTGGCTGCAGCCACAGGGAACGGGGGTTCTGAGTTGGCAGCCCCCATTCCCGAAGCATCCACGGGCAGTTCCCCGAAGGGCTGACACCGGCTGCGCCTCAGCAGCCAGACAACCTCCCTCCCTCTGGTCGGGCACTGCAAGCCACACAGCCACTTGTGTCCCCTGTGTCCCTGGAGGCCGCAGCGCGTTTTGGGTTTTGGCGCGGACGGGCCCCTCTCGGCTTCCGTAGTCCATTTGCCCCGGAGCCTGCCAGACCCCTGGCCCCAGGGGCGGGCCCTGCTGAGTCCCCGAGCGCCTCCTGGGTTCCTGCCACCACCCTTGGGCCGGGATGAGGTGCCACCTTGTGCGTAGAAGCCCTGCACACAGGCAAGAAGCCCCCCAGGCCCGCGGGCGCGCCCGACCCTGGAGCCCCCTGGCTGGCTGCAGCCACAGGGAACGGGGGTTCTGAGTTGGCAGCCCCCATTCCCGAAGCATCCACGGGCAGTTCCCCGAAGGGCTGACACCGGCTGCGCCTCAGCAGCCAGACAACCTCCCTCCCTCTGGTCGGGCACTGCAAGCCACACAGCCACTTGTGTCCCCTGTGTCCCTGGAGGCCGCAGCGCGTTTTGGGTTTTGGCGCGGACGGGCCCCTCTCGGCTTCCGTAGTCCATTTGCCCCCGGAGCCTGCCAGAACCCTGGCCCCAGGGGCGGGCCCTGCTGAGTCCCCGAGCGCCTCCTGGGTTCCTGCCACCACCCTTGGGCCGGGATGAGGTGCCACCTTGTGTGTAGAAGCCCTGCACACAGGCAAGAAGCCCCCCAGGCCCGCGGGCGCGCCCGACCCTGGAGCCCCCTGGCTGGCTGCAGCCACAGGGAACGGGGGTTCTGAGTTGGCAGCCCCCATTCCCGAAGCATCCACGGGCAGTTCCCCGAAGGGCTGACACCGGCTGCGCCTCAGCAGCCAGACAACCTCCCTCCCTCTGGTCGGGCACTGCAAGCCACACAGCCACTTGTGTCCCCTGTGTCCCTGGAGGCCGCAGCGCGTTTTGGGTTTTGGCGCGGACGGGCCCCTCTCGGCTTCCGTAGTCCATTTGCCCCGGAGCCTGCCAGACCCCTGGCCCCAGGGGCGGGCCCTGCTGAGTCCCCGAGCGCCTCCTGGGTTCCTGCCACCACCCTTGGGCCGGGATGTGGTGCCACTTGTGTGTAGAAGCCCTGCACACAGGCAAGAAGCCCCCCAGGCCCGCGGGCGCGCCCGACCCTGGAGCCCCCTGGCTGGCTGCAGCCACAGGGAACGGGGGTTCTGAGTTGGCAGCCCCCATTCCCGAAGCATCCACGGGCAGTTCCCCGAAGGGCTGACACCGGCTGCGCCTCAGCAGCCAGACAACCTCCCTCCCTCTGGTCGGGCACTGCAAGCCACACAGCCACTTGTGTCCCCTGTGTCCCTGGAGGCCGCAGCGCGTTTTGGGTTTTGGCGCGGACGGGCCCCTCTCGGCTTCCGTAGTCCATTTGCCCCCGGAGCCTGCCAGAACCCTGGCCCCAGGGGCGGGCCCTGCTGAGTCCCCGAGCGCCTCCTGGGTTTCTGCCACCACCCTTGGGCCGGGATGAGGTGCCACCTTGTGTGTAGAAGCCCTGCACACAGGCAAGAAGCCCCCCAGGCCCGCGGGCGCGCCCGACCCTGGAGCCCCCTGGCTGGCTGCAGCCACAGGGAACGGGGGTTCTGAGTTGGCAGCCCCCATTCCCGAAGCATCCACGGGCAGTTCCCCGAAGGGCTGACACCGGCTGCGCCTCAGCAGCCAGACAACCTTCCTCCCTCTGGTCGGGCACTGCAAGCCACACAGCCACTTGTGTCCCCTGTGTCCCTGGAGGCCGCAGCGCGTTTTGGGTTTTGGCGCGGACGGGCCCCTCTCGGCTTCCGTAGTCCATTTGCCCCGGAGCCTGCCAGACCCCTGGCCCCAGGGGCGGGCCCTGCTGAGTCCCCGAGCGCCTCCTGGGTTCCTGCCACCACCCTTGGGCCGGGATGAGGTGCCACCTTGTGCGTAGAAGCCCTGCACACAGGCAAGAAGCCCCCCAGGCCCGCGGGCGCGCCCGACCCTGGAGCCCCCTGGCTGGCTGCAGCCACAGGGAACGGGGGTTCTGAGTTGGCAGCCCCCATTCCCGAAGCATCCACGGGCAGTTCCCCGAAGGGCTGACACCGGCTGCGCCTCAGCAGCCAGACAACCTCCCTCCCTCTGGTCGGGCACTGCAAGCCACACAGCCACTTGTGTCCCCTGTGTCCCTGGAGGCCGCAGCGCGTTTTGGGTTTTGGCGCGGACGGGCCCCTCTCGGCTTCCGTAGTCCATTTGCCCCGGAGCCTGCCAGACCCCTGGCCCCAGGGGCGGGCCCTGCTGAGTCCCCGAGCGCCTCCTGGGTTCCTGCCACCACCCTTGGGCCGGGATGAGGTGCCACCTTGTGCGTAGAAGCCCTGCACACAGGCAAGAAGCCCCCCAGGCCCGCGGGCGCGCCCGACCCTGGAGCCCCCTGGCTGGCTGCAGCCACAGGGAACGGGGGTTCTGAGTTGGCAGCCCCCATTCCCGAAGCATCCACGGGCAGTTCCCCGAAGGGCTGACACCGGCTGCGCCTCAGCAGCCAGACAACCTCCCTCCCTCTGGTCGGGCACTGCAAGCCACACAGCCACTTGTGTCCCCTGTGTCCCTGGAGGCCGCAGCGCGTTTTGGGTTTTGGCGCGGACGGGCCCCTCTCGGCTTCCGTAGTCCATTTGCCCCCGGAGCCTGCCAGAACCCTGGCCCCAGGGGCGGGCCCTGCTGAGTCCCCGAGCGCCTCCTGGGTTCCTGCCACCACCCTTGGGCCGGGATGAGGTGCCACCTTGTGTGTAGAAGCCCTGCACACAGGCAAGAAGCCCCCCAGGCCCGCGGGCGCGCCCGACCCTGGAGCCCCCTGGCTGGCTGCAGCCACAGGGAACGGGGGTTCTGAGTTGGCAGCCCCCATTCCCGAAGCATCCACGGGCAGTTCCCCGAAGGGCTGACACCGGCTGCGCCTCAGCAGCCAGACAACCTCCCTCCCTCTGGTCGGGCACTGCAAGCCACACAGCCACTTGTGTCCCCTGTGTCCCTGGAGGCCGCAGCGCGTTTTGGGTTTTGGCGCGGACGGGCCCCTCTCGGCTTCCGTAGTCCATTTGCCCCGGAGCCTGCCAGACCCCTGGCCCCAGGGGCGGGCCCTGCTGAGTCCCCGAGCGCCTCCTGGGTTCCTGCCACCACCCTTGGGCCGGGATGTGGTGCCACTTGTGTGTAGAAGCCCTGCACACAGGCAAGAAGCCCCCCAGGCCCGCGGGCGCGCCCGACCCTGGAGCCCCCTGGCTGGCTGCAGCCACAGGGAACGGGGGTTCTGAGTTGGCAGCCCCCATTCCCGAAGCATCCACGGGCAGTTCCCCGAAGGGCTGACACCGGCTGCGCCTCAGCAGCCAGACAACCTCCCTCCCTCTGGTCGGGCACTGCAAGCCACACAGCCACTTGTGTCCCCTGTGTCCCTGGAGGCCGCAGCGCGTTTTGGGTTTTGGCGCGGACGGGCCCCTCTCGGCTTCCGTAGTCCATTTGCCCCCGGAGCCTGCCAGAACCCTGGCCCCAGGGGCGGGCCCTGCTGAGTCCCCGAGCGCCTCCTGGGTTTCTGCCACCACCCTTGGGCCGGGATGAGGTGCCACCTTGTGTGTAGAAGCCCTGCACACAGGCAAGAAGCCCCCCAGGCCCGCGGGCGCGCCCGACCCTGGAGCCCCCTGGCTGGCTGCAGCCACAGGGAACGGGGGTTCTGAGTTGGCAGCCCCCATTCCCGAAGCATCCACGGGCAGTTCCCCGAAGGGCTGACACCGGCTGCGCCTCAGCAGCCAGACAACCTCCCTCCCTCTGGTCGGGCACTGCAAGCCACACAGCCACTTGTGTCCCCTGTGTCCCTGGAGGCCGCAGCGCGTTTTGGGTTTTGGCGCGGACGGGCCCCTCTCGGCTTCCGTAGTCCATTTGCCCCGGAGCCTGCCAGACCCCTGGCCCCAGGGGCGGGCCCTGCTGAGTCCCCGAGCGCCTCCTGGGTTCCTGCCACCACCCTTGGGCCGGGATGAGGTGCCACCTTGTGCGTAGAAGCCCTGCACACAGGCAAGAAGCCCCCCAGGCCCGCGGGCGCGCCCGACCCTGGAGCCCCCTGGCTGGCTGCAGCCACAGGGAACGGGGGTTCTGAGTTGGCAGCCCCCATTCCCGAAGCATCCACGGGCAGTTCCCCGAAGGGCTGACACCGGCTGCGCCTCAGCAGCCAGACAACCTCCCTCCCTCTGGTCGGGCACTGCAAGCCACACAGCCACTTGTGTCCCCTGTGTCCCTGGAGGCCGCAGCGCGTTTTGGGTTTTGGCGCGGACGGGCCCCTCTCGGCTTCCGTAGTCCATTTGACCCCGGAGCCTGCCAGAACCCTGGCCCCAGGGGCGGGCCCTGCTGAGTCCCCGAGCGCCTCCTGGGTTCCTGCCACCACCCTTGGGCCGGGATGAGGTGCCACCTTGTGTGTAGAAGCCCTGCACACAGGCAAGAAGCCCCCCAGGCCCGCGGGCGCGCCCGACCCTGGAGCCCCCTGGCTGGCTGCAGCCACAGGGAACGGGGGTTCTGAGTTGGCAGCCCCCATTCCCGAAGCATCCACGGGCAGTTCCCCGAAGGGCTGACACCGGCTGCGCCTCAGCAGCCAGACAACCTCCCTCCCTCTGGTCGGGCACTGCAAGCCACACAGCCACTTGTGTCCCCTGTGTCCCTGGAGGCCGCAGCGCGTTTTGGGTTTTGGCGCGGACGGGCCCCTCTCGGCTTCCGTAGTCCATTTGCCCCGGAGCCTGCCAGACCCCTGGCCCCAGGGGCGGGCCCTGCTGAGTCCCCGAGCGCCTCCTGGGTTCCTGCCACCACCCTTGGGCCGGGATGAGGTGCCACCTTGTGCGTAGAAGCCCTGCACACAGGCAAGAAGCCCCCCAGGCCCGCGGGCGCGCCCGACCCTGGAGCCCCCTGGCTGGCTGCAGCCACAGGGAACGGGGGTTCTGAGTTGGCAGCCCCCATTCCCAAAGCATCCACGGGCAGTTCCCCGAAGGGCTGACACCGGCTGCGCCTCAGCAGCCAGACAACCTCCCTCCCTCTGGTCGGGCACTGCAAGCCACACAGCCACTTGTGTCCCCTGTGTCCCTGGAGGCCGCAGCGCGTTTTGGGTTTTGGCGCGGACGGGCCCCTCTCGGCTTCCGTAGTCCATTTGCCCCCGGAGCCTGCCAGAACCCTGGCCCCAGGGGCGGGCCCTGCTGAGTCCCCGAGCGCCTCCTGGGTTCCTGCCACCACCCTTGGGCCGGGATGAGGTGCCACCTTGTGTGTAGAAGCCCTGCACACAGGCAAGAAGCCCCCCAGGCCCGCGGGCGCGCCCGACCCTGGAGCCCCCTGGCTGGCTGCAGCCACAGGGAACGGGGGTTCTGAGTTGGCAGCCCCCATTCCCGAAGCATCCACGGGCAGTTCCCCGAAGGGCTGACACCGGCTGCGCCTCAGCAGCCAGACAACCTCCCTCCCTCTGGTCGGGCACTGCAAGCCACACAGCCACTTGTGTCCCCTGTGTCCCTGGAGGCCGCAGCGCGTTTTGGGTTTTGGCGCGGACGGGCCCCTCTCGGCTTCCGTAGTCCATTTGCCCCGGAGCCTGCCAGACCCCTGGCCCCAGGGGCGGGCCCTGCTGAGTCCCCGAGCGCCTCCTGGGTTCCTGCCACCACCCTTGGGCCGGGATGAGGTGCCACCTTGTGCGTAGAAGCCCTGCACACAGGCAAGAAGCCCCCTAGGCCCGCGGGCGCGCCCGACCCTGGAGCCCCCTGGCTGGCTGCAGCCACAGGGAACGGGGGTTCTGAGTTGGCAGCCCCCATTCCCAAAGCATCCACGGGCAGTTCCCCGAAGGGCTGACACCGGCTGCGCCTCAGCAGCCAGACAACCTCCCTCCCTCTGGTCGGGCACTGCAAGCCACACAGCCACTTGTGTCCCCTGTGTCCCTGGAGGCCGCAGCGCGTTTTGGGTTTTGGCGCGGACGGGCCCCTCTCGGCTTCCGTAGTCCATTTGCCCCCGGAGCCTGCCAGAACCCTGGCCCCAGGGGCGGGCCCTGCTGAGTCCCCGAGCGCCTCCTGGGTTCCTGCCACCACCCTTGGGCCGGGATGAGGTGCCACCTTGTGTGTAGAAGCCCTGCACACAGGCAAGAAGCCCCCCAGGCCCGCGGGCGCGCCCGACCCTGGAGCCCCCTGGCTGGCTGCAGCCACAGGGAACGGGGGTTCTGAGTTGG